>NC_091646.1:34899174-35085261 GCF_027580195.1 Bos mutus | reverse complement strand
AAATCTTGGATCAAAGATAAAGTTTCCTCTCCATTACCATCATTGCTTTTATCATAATTATCATCGTCATCACCATCATGATCAAGGGATAGTACTGAGTGAATACCCAATGGATTCCTGTTGGGCACATATCTCATACTGTGAAGACTTATAACAATCGGTGGCCAAGCCTTGGAAATCTATCCTCTGAATGGGTGGACACAGTATAGTCAAAAACTACTGGCTAGTTTTGAATCCTCTAATAATTAGAAGTGTGAGGACAGATTGGTTCATTCATCTGTAGAATGAGTATAACCCACAAGATTGTTATGGGAAGTAAATACAGAAAACGATGAAATTCCTGGCATATAATAGGCTTTCAGACAATGTTAGACCTTTGATCATCATTATCATGTGTTGTCATTATCATTGTCATCATCATTATCATCAGTTCAGTTCAGTCGCTCAGTAGTGTGACTCTTTGCAACCCCATGAATTGCAGCACACCAGGCCTCCCTGTCCATCACCAACTCCCGGAGTTTACCCAAACTCATGTACATTGAGTTGGTGATGCCATCCAGCCATCTCATCCTCTGTCGTCCCCTTCTCCTCCTGCCCTCAATCTTTCCCATCATCAGGGTCTTTTCAAATGAGTCAGCTCTTCGCATGAGGTGGCCAAAGTATTAGAGTTTCAGCTCTAGCATCAGTCCTTCCAGTGAACATCCAGGATTGATCTCCTTTAGGATGGACTGCTTGGATCTCCTTGCAGTGCAAGGGACTCTCAAAGTCTTCTCCAACACCACAGTTCAAAAGCATCAACTCTTTAGCACTCAGCTTTCTTTATAGTCCAACTCTCACATCCCTGCATGACTACTGGAAAAACCATAGCCTTGACTAGATGGACCTTTCTTGACAAAGTAATGTCTCTGCTTTTTAATATGCTGTCTAGGTTGGTCACAACTTTCCTTCCAAGGAGTAAGCGTCTTTTAATTTCATGGCTGCAATCACCATCTGCAGTGATTTTGGAGCCCCCCAAAATAAAGTCTGACACTGTTTCCACTGTTTCCCCACCTATTTGCCATGAAGCGATGGGACTGGATGCCATGATCTTAGTTTTTTGAATGTTGAGCTTTAAGCCAACTTTTTCACTCTCCACTTTCACTTTCATCAAGAGGCTCTTTAGTTCTTCTTCATGATCTGCCATAAGGGTGGTGTCATCTGCATATCTGAGGTTATTGATATTTCTGCCACCAAACTTGATTCCAGCTTGTGCTTCTTCCAGTCCAGTGTTTCTCATGATGTATTCTGCATATAAGTTAAATAAACAGGGTGACAATATGCAGCCTTGACGTACTTCTTTTCCTATTTGGAACCAGTCTGTTGTTCCATGTCCAGTTCTAACTGTTGCTTCCTGACCTGCATATAGGTTTCTCAAGAGGCAGGTCAGGTGGTCTGGTATTCCCATCTCTTTCAGAATTTTCCACAGTTTATTGTGATCCACCACAGTCAAAGGCTTTGGCATAATCAATAAAGCTTTTTCAATGATCCAGCGGATGTTGGCATTGATCTCTGATTCCTCTGCCTTTTCTAAAACCAGCTTGAACATCTGGAAGTTCACAGTTCACATATTGCTGAAGCCTGGTTTGGAGAATTTTGAGCATTACTTTAGAGTGTGAGATGAGTGCAATTGTGGGGTAATAAGCATTCTTTGGAATTGCCTTTTTTTTTGGTTTGGAATGAAAACTGACCTTTTCCAGTCCTGTGGCCACTGCTGAGTTTTCCAAATTTGCTGGCATATTTAGTGCAGCACTTTAACAGCATCATCTTTTAGGATTTAAAATAGCTCAACTGGAATTCCATCACCTCCACTAGCTTTGTTCGTAATGATGCTTCCTAAGGCCCACTTGACTTCACACTCCAGGATGTCTGGCTCTAGGTGAGTGATCACAGGTGATGTTGCTGCTGCTGCTGCTAAGTCACTTCAGTCGTGTCTGACTCTGTGCGATCCCATAGACGGCAGTCCACCAGGCTCCCCCGTCCCTGGGATTCTCCAGGCAAGAACACTGGAGTGGGTTGCCATTTCCTTCTCCAATGCATGAAAGTGAAAAGTGAAAGTGCAGTCGCCGTCGTGTCCAACTCCTCGTGACCCCATGGACTGCAGCCTAGTAGGCTCATTCGTCCATGGGATTTTCCAGGCAAGAGTACTGGAGTGGGGTGCCATTGCCTTCTCTGCAGGTGATGTTGAGTAATACCCAAATTGGAACCCAAAACATCTGTGCTTCCTTGACTCCAAAACATGTTTCTAAAGCAGAACTCTGTGTTGTTCCTCTCATCCAAACTTCTCCCTTGCCTCAAGAAACAAATAGCACATAAAGTAAATGCAATAAGTGCCATTCATTTGGAGTTATAAAAGAAATAAATCATTTATAGACTCTGGTGCCATTTCTCTATTGTACAATGAGAAAAAATTCCCTCCACATTTCCGTATTTAGTTATGTGCCAGAACATGTGAAATCATGAGGAAAGTCTTATTGTCATGAATTACAAAATATAATCTAGAAATGCATCATTGGCATGAAAAGCTATTCCTTACATATTGTTTTATGAAAAAGCCAGCTGCAAAACACACACAGGTTAAAGATAAATATCAAGACATTTGAAGTGAATATTTCTAGACAACATTAATACTGGAAATTGCAACTTCATCTTTATCCTCTGTATTTCCAATTTTAACTTTTTCAATGAGCATGTGCAGTTTTTGTAATTAGAAAAAAAGTTATGAAGGTGAAAATGGTAAAATTATGTTTCTCCTTTCTTTTTAGTTGAGATAGGGGCTCTTGGATCTTGAAGTTCCTCATTTGCTTTCTGTTCCCTCTTACTTCTGAGAAGCACCTGGTATAAGTGTCAGAACTCTGTGGATCCTGGCTGAGAAGCTTCCCCTCTCTATGCTACCTCCTTGCCACTCTATCTTCTTAGGTAAATTTATGCTGTATTTCTATCTTTGGTCACAGGTGGCATTTCATAATTATTGATGCTTTCTAAATATTCTCCCATTAAAATGATCTTAATTTTTCAAAAATGGCAACAAACAAAACTTTCAAAGAACACTATTAAATGAATTCCTTATTCTGCTTTTTAAATGTACAGGTATAAAAAATATAGGAAGGATATACCCTCAGATGAATTTGCTAGAGACTCACAAATTTACATTTCATTTCTTTATTCATTTAACAAATATTTACTAGTTGCCTACTATGCGTCAGCCAAAATCAATTAATCCTTCTCAGCATCTCAGACTTTTCTTCTGAGACTCTGTTTTCTATTGTCTGCTGATATTGACCATTTGGACTGAGGCAAATCATTGTCCAACCATATGGGCATAACTCTGCATAAACACATACTCATCACTTTTGACCAGTTTATCCTTTAATCCTGGAGGCTCACCATGTAATGTGGAGACAGTATGAAAACACAGGAAAAGTGAAGAATTAAAGTCAGAAAAACTTTTGCAGTAATAGCCCTTTTCTTATTTCAAAACATTTGTAACTGATGAAAAGAATTCTTGGTTAGGCAAGAAGTAGAATAATAATATCGTTTCAAATGCAAGACATACCTATACCAACCAAAGTTGAGAGTCATAATAGCCATTGTGCATTTGACAACCGTTGATGTAGGTGATTTCCAAGGCCTGCTCCTTTTTTCCTCAATGCTTATCAAGCTCTTGCTAAGAGCCCTAGCCCTTGGCTAGTACCTGAGACACAGCAGTGAACAAAAAGTTCCTGCCTTATTGATGCTTATATTCCAATTTACACACTTAAAAAAAGTGAGACAAAATTTTTGTACCGTGAAATTCACAGATCTTAAGTGTATACAACTGAGTGTAAAATAGGACATTTCCATTACTCCAAAAAGTTTCCTGTTCTCTTCTCAGCCCCCTCCCACCACAGGTAGTCATTCAGCTTATTTCTATCAATTTATATTATTTTTGTCTGTTGTAGAATTTCATGTAAATGGACTACAGCATGCACTCTTTGGTGTTTAACATCTTTCATTCATTTGACTTGATATAATGTTTTTTAGATTCATCCTTATAGTTGTGTGTATTGGCAATTGATTCTTTTAAAATTATTGCTGGATAGTATTCTGATTCTTTGTGAGCATACGGACTGTAGCCCTCCAGGCTCCTCTGTCCATGGGATTCTCCAGGCAAGAACACTGGAGTGGGTTGCCATGCCCTCCTCCAGGGGCTCTTCCCAACCCAGGGATCAAACCTGTGTCTCTTACGTGTCCTATATTGGTAGAGGAGTTCTTTACCACTGTCTCCACCTGGGAAACTGTCAATGCCTTGAAAGAAGGCTAGAGGACTGTTCTTGATTAAAAGAGATTAGAAGACATCACAACTAAATGTGCTGTTTGAATAAGGACTATAGTTTAGATAACAGTATTAAAGCAATGCTAAATTTCCTGAATGTAATCATTGTATTGTGGTTGTTTAGGAGACTGTCCTTGTTGTTAGGAGACAAAAGCTGAAGTATTATAAAGTCTGTTAGCTTAGTCTAGCTTAGTCTATTAGTTTAGAATATTAATAGTTCAGTGTTGAAAAAAAGAAAGGAAAAATATATATTTCTGTCTCAAGAAAGAGAAAGAAAATATGTATATATATTTCTCTTTCTTGAGAAAGAGATAGTAGTTAGCAAAATATTAATTGGTGAGTCTAATTTAGATGAAGGATTAAGAGTATAGGGGCATTCACTCTATTATTCTTGAAATAATTTACAGGTTTGAATTTTTTAAAATAAGAAGTTGATGGTGGGGCTTTCCTGGTGGTTCAGTGGTTAAGACTCCATGCTTCCACTGCAGGGGGCATGGATTTCCCTGATCAAGGAGCTAAGATCCTGCATGTCACGTGGCACAGTCACACAAAAAAAGTTCTGGGTAGTGGTGGGGGGCGGGGAAGAAGAGATATCTTGTCAGTCCTCCAGAAGAAAAGGTTGCAGAATGAGAATCTAGAATCAAGATTGACGAATTTAGTTATCTTTAAGGATGAGGTATGTTGATTAAAGAAAAGCAACTTAAAAGTTGTGAGTTTTATTCAGAGACCTTACTGAGGACGATAGGCCAAAGAGATAGCCTCTCAGATAGTTCTGAGGAACCGTTCTGAAGAGGTAAGAGAGGAGCCAGGATATATAGGAGATTTTGCTGAAAAATAAAACATGTAGTCAAACATCAAAACATTACTGCTAATTGCAACAAGACAAGACAAAACAAATTCAGACATTTCAAGTTAATGATTTTAGTGCTTTCCTATGTATGGGAAGATGTAAGAATCTGGGCCCGTAGAAATTGTTCCTCAGATAGAAATCTTAATTATCTAGGGCCTGTATCTTGTTATCCTTTTCCATCCTGAATTCCCCTCAAGGTGCAATATTGAGAGGTGGCTGCACAGGGCTTGTTGGCAGCAACATTCTTTGTTTATTGAAGTGACAGGAGACATTCTTTGTCCACAGGTGTGACAGGTTATACAAACAACTTTAGGGGAACACAAAAACAGGGATAGCAGGCTGAACTCTGCTTCTGCAATAGTATAAGAAATCATTCCATAAGTCAACTTGTTGGGACAGACCACCACATGTCACCAAAACGTTTTGTGAGAGTTAAAATAGCAATATCTATACACTGTGGATATGATCACACTCATGCAGGAGGACGAGAGCTAGGGACTTGAGAACATTTACATATCCAGTTAAAGTGGACTAGGAGCAACTGTAGGGTTAAGACAAAAAGAAGCATGTAGTTGAATAAGAAAAACTTATAGTATTATATCAGATCGTGATGTGGAAAGACCATGTGAGCTGCTTTGCCAGCAATGAAAGTATGAAAAAGAGAGAGAGTCACAGGGATCAAGGTTAGCCCTGTTCCATTAAACCCCCATCCAGTACAGGAGGAAAGCAGTGGTCAGGAACCCCAGAGCAAGTATTCAGAGAGTGAGTGGAAGGAAATGTAGGGATGCTCAGAATGGAGTAATAGGGTATGAGGATGTAGCAAGGATGAGAGTAGAGCAAAAGAATCCAAAGCAAGAGTAACATAGTCCACATTTACACAAGGCCCAAAGATTCAGACTACAAATATGCCAGAGCTATAGTAATAGTAGTTTCTCAGGACATAAAGTTGCCTAGCAAGAGCCACGTTTTGCTTTTGCTCCAATCTTCTAAATGTTACACAAATGGGGTGTATCTCCAATGACAGCTAAAAGTTGCCATGAGAATACATGAAAATGTTCTCTACATGTTACGTTCTTCTTGCCTTTAAGAATTCTGCAAAAGCAGATTGAGAATTTCCCAAAGATATGCTGGCTTCATAGGGCTGTTTTAAGGATTATTTAATGTGACATCTTCCTATATATATGGAATTCTGGAACCATCCTATTATGGGATGGGGCAACTTCAGGTGGGGAGTGTGAAATAAAATTCGTATTTTATGGCAAGACCATAAAAATTTAAACATACTTTTTTTTTTGCCTTTTGGCCTCCTCTCTCCCTACTGCTGTCCCTTCTGTATCTACATTATGGATTGCCCAAACATCCCCATCGGCAGAAATACCTGCTCGTCCATAAAGAGCAACATTTCTCCTAGAACCCACAAGATAGCTCCTTAAAGGATAATATTCCTTCTTGATCTAATAAGGGGCCAACACATGACCCACTAGTCACTTTGTACACTTAGATCTGATTTGTGTAAACTGTCAGTAATATGTCATGTAATGTACAGCCCTCTGTCTCGAAAACATGTATAACTGCACTTTGACCTCTTAACAGTGAACAGTTCTCAAAGCTTTCTGAGAGGCTGTTCCTGAGTTATAATCCTCAATTTGGCTCAGATAAAAATTTCCATTTCTGTTTTAGATGGACTGGCTAATTTTTCGTCAACAGGAGGACAGACAGGAGGCAGTTACATTAGTTTAAAGGAGGATCAGCAGCAGGTGTTGGTGACTGACTGCAGGGGGAAGACACCAAGAGAAAGTCTAGCATGGAGAACTGGTTGAATCCTGAAGCCATTAATTTAGCTATGGGTCCCAGAGAGATTTGGCTGTGAGAGAGAAGAACTCAGAAAATAGTTTAGGGTAGGACATTTAGGTGGAAAATCCAAAAGTAAAGTAGATAAAATAATGTGGAGCTCAAAAGAGAGATATAAGCTAGAGACACAGCTTTAGGAGTCAATGCTTATGTGAAAGTAAAAATCATAAGATTATTTGAACACTGTTGTAGGCTGAACAATGTTCCTCAATGGTATCTAGGTCTTAAATCCCTGAAACATTTGGATTTCATGAAACATGAATTTCACCTTAAATGGTAAAAAGGACTTGGCTGATGTGATTAAGTAACAAGCTAAATGGGAAAAGAATTTTAAAAAGAATAGATACATATTTATGTATAGCTGAATCACTTGCTGTACACCTGCAACTATCATAACACTGTTAATCAACTATGTGTGTGCATGCCACGTCGCTTCAGTCGTGTCCGACTCTTTGCAGCCCTATGGACTGTAGCCTGCCAGGCTCCTCTGTCCATGGGATTATCTAGGCAAGAATACTTGAGTGGGTTGCCATGCTCTCCTCCAGGGATCTTCCCGACTCAGGGATCAAACCCGCATCTCTTATGTCTCCTGCGTTGGTAGGTGAGTTCTTTACCACTAATGTCACCTGGGAAGCCATAATCAACTATGCTGCTGCTGCTGCTAAGTCGCTTCAGTCGTGTCCGACTCTGTGTGACCCCATAGACGGCAGCCCACCAGGCTCCACCGTCCCTGGGATTCTCCAGGCAAGAACACTGGAGTGGGTTGCCATTTCCTTCTCCAATGCATGAAAGGGAAAAGTGATAGTGAAGTCACTCAGTCTTGTCCGACTTAGAGACCCCATGGACTGCAGCCCACCAGGCTCCTCCGTCCATGGGATTTTCCAGGCAAGAGTACTGGAGTGGAGTGCCATTGCCTTCTCCATAATCAACTATACTCCAATATAAAATAAAAAGTTTTTAAAAAGATCTTGAGATGGGGGGATAATCCTGTATTATTCAGGTGGCCCCTAAGATGTAATTACAAGATGTCCTTGTAAAGGGAGGCACAGGGAGAGTTGACTTTAGGATACAGAAACAGAAAGTGTAGAGGTGCAACCACAAGCCAAAGATATCTGGCAGCCCACGAAAGCTGGAGCCTTCAGAAGGAACCAGTCCTGCCAACACCTTTAGTTTAGACCTGTAAAACCGAGAATTTGGAGTTCTGATCTCCAGGACTTTAAGACAATACACTGCTGTCATTTTAAGTCACTAAGTTTGTGGTAATTTGTTACAGTAACAATAGGCAACTAATAACATTTAGAGAATAACAAGAAAGGTCCATGAAATAGCTGTTGTTGTTTAGTCACTCACTCGTGTTCGACTCTTGTGCAACCCCATGGACTGTAGCCCACCAGGCTTCTCTGTCCATGGGATTTTCGAGGCGAGGATATTGGAATTGGTTGCCATTTTCTTCTCCAGGGGCATCTTCCTGACCCAGGGATCAAACCCACATCTCCTGCATTGGCAGACAGATTCTTTATCACTGAGCCACCTGGGGAGCCCAAAAGAACTGTAAGGGACACCAGTATTTCAGGGGCCTGCAATATAACTGATTGGCTATGACCATAAGTGGTGGTGTCAAACAGATCTGGATTCAAATTCAACTCTTCACTTAAGAGCTGTGTGACTCTGGGTGAGTTTAAAAAACTATATACCTAAGTTACCCTGTCTGTAAAACTGGGACAATAAGACAATGTATCTCAAAGGACATTGTTGAGGATTAGAGGTGAATAACCAGTCAATGTACCTGGTACATTAAATACTTCATAGATAGCAGTTTTCAAGAGCCACATGTATAAGCATGACTTATAGCTATTATTGTGTACTTTATGTTTTTAATGTGAAGATGAGCCAAACCTCGAGAGTTGTATTAGATTGTCCAGCTCAGTTTAGCAATGTAAGAGACTATATGAGGCTTGCATGCCAAGGCCTGTACTTTTTAAAAATTTTATGTATTTATTTTTATTGGAAGATAGTTACAATATTGTGATAGTTTTTGCCATGCATCAATGTGAATTGGCCATTGGTGTACATGTGTCTCCCCCAATCCTGAACTTCCTCCCACCTCCTTCCCCACCCGATTCCTCTACAAGGCCTGCACTTTTAATAAAGAATGCATCCACCTGGGCTGCTGTATGTGTATATGTGTGTTGCATACATGTACATCCAGGTGGCGCTAGTGGTAAAGAACCCACCTGCCGATGCAGGAGTCATAAAGAAACGTGGGTTTAATTCCTGGGTCTGGAAGATCCCCTGGAGGAAGGCATGGCAACCCACCCCAGTATTCATGCCTGGAGAATCCCATGGAGAGAGGAGTCTGGCGAGCTATAGTCTATGAATTCTCAAAGAGTTGGACATGACTGAAGCAACTTAGCACAGCACACATACATTGGGAACAAACAGGTAAAAATACAGCTTGTTGAGGATGTGAGATGGCACAAAAATCTTTTTCTACTTTAATAGTTACTTAATGACTGTGACAATGACACCACATTCTCTATTAAGGTTGCTCTCTCCTTCTTGATCATTTACATAGAAGTGAATTCTGAAAGAGATGGGAATACCAGACCACCTGACCTGCCTCTTGAGAAATCTGTATGCAGGTCAGAAAGCAACAGTTAGAACTGGACATGGAACAACAGACTGGTTCCAAATTGGGAAAGGATTACGTCAAGGCTGTATATTATCACCCTGTTTATTTAACTTATATGCAGAGTACATCATGAGAAACGCTGGACTGGAAGAAACACAAGCTGGAATCAAGATTGCCGGGAGAAATATCAATAACCTCAGATATGCAGATGACACCACCCTTATGGCAGAAAGTGAAGAGGAACTCAAAAACCTCTTGATGAAAGTGAAAGTGGAGAGTGAAAAAGTTGGCTTAAAGCTCAACATTCAGAAAACGAAGATCATGGCATCTGGTCCCACCACTTCATGGGAAATAGATGGGGAAACAGTGGAAACAGCGTCAGACTTTAATTTTTGGGCTCCAAAATCACTGCAGATGGTGACTGCAGCCATGAAATTAAAAGACGCTTACTCCTTGGAAAGAAACTTATGACCAACCTAGAGAGCGTATTCAAAAGCAGAGACATTACTTTGCCAACAAAGGTCTGTCTAGTTAAGGCTCTGGTTTTTCCTGTGGTCATGTATGGATGTGAGAGTTGGACTGTGAAGAAGGCTGAGCGCCCAAGAATTGATGCTTTTGAACTGTGGTGTTGGAGAAGACTCTTGAGAGTCCCTGGGACTGCAAGAAGATCCAACCAGTCCATTCTGAAGGAGATCAGCCCTGGGATTTCTTTGGAAGGAATGATGCTAAAGCTGAAACTCCAGTACTTTGGCCACCTCATGCCAAGAGTTGACTCATTGGAAAAGACTGATGCTGGGAGGGATTGGGGGCAGGAGGAGAAGGGGACGACAGAGGATGAGATGGCTGGATGGCATCACTGACTCGATGGACATGAGTCTCAGTGAACTCAGGAGTTGGTGATGGACAGGGAGGCCTGGCATGCTGCGATTCATGGGGTCTCGAAGAGTCAGACACGACTGAGTGACTGAACTGAACTGAACTGAATTATGGTTACAAAGTTAATAAATTACCTCTTTGAAGGAACACAAACTTGAAATGTTTTTCAAATCCCTTGGTTCTTTCTGAAGTTTCTAAAGTAAGTTGGTGCAATGTTAATAATCTCAAAAAAATTTTTCTCCTCTCAAATAAAATTAGCTTTATGGTATTTATGATTTGAAAAGGAAACTATGCAGAAAAAATCCTGAGAATTAGTAAAAATCACACTTTAGATCCCTGCTACCTTGCATAACAAAAGCAGGGTACTTGGTAGGCATTGATGGCTGGGGGAAAAGGTAAGAGGGGGAAGGGAGGTGGTAGGAGAGGCAGAGGACAGAGAAGCAGAAAAGGCCAAGGCCTGGTGGAAGTAGGGATGGGGAATGGATGGAGATCTTCATTAGTAACCAGAGAAGGGCAAACTCCAACCTAAGGCTGTGATGCCACTTGTAGTTCCTCAGGTTGGTGAGGACGGGAATGAATGACAGGGCAGTGTGCGGACAGGGGCTCCCTGCACAGATTGGTGGAGGGAGGGGGAGCGTGTATGTGGCAAGAGTGAGGTAGGGGTTCCTGCTGCACATCCTGCCAGCTGAGAGGTGGGTGGGGGCCCTTGGAGCTGTTTGTGTGTTGGGGGAGGGTGGTTGGCAAGCTCAGTAATGATGCGAGGGCTTCCTGTGACCAGGAGCCAAGGTGGGCATATGTCCCTCTAGTTCAGGTCTTTTTTTCTGCAGTATTCACTCCCCTTTTCCATTGAGGGA
Organism: Bos mutus; assembly: GCF_027580195.1. NCBI lineage: Eukaryota > Metazoa > Chordata > Mammalia > Artiodactyla > Bovidae > Bos > Bos mutus. The sequence continues at coordinate 35,073,847 of NC_091646.1, read as the reverse complement.
AGCTGGCATCTAGCCAAGAGAGGGAAGGGGATGAACACACTTCCTCAGAACAAAGCAGGTCTGTGTGAGCAATTGGACCAGGAACTCTGCATGTGTCATGGCATGCAGGGGTGTGGAGGCAAAGGAGGACAAAGACTGAAGTTGGTTTGGGCCTGTTTCACTGAGACCTCTTTAACTTCTCGGAAGAAAAATGATGGGCTTCGGGATGGAGAAGAGAAGGCTGGAGAAGAATGGTCAGGGAGGGAACACAGAGACTTGAGAATAGTTTGGAAATAATCTGTTGCTTTTATACCCTGTCTACAGGGAAGTGGTGTATAAACATGGAGATGACCCTTGAAATGAAGAGGGAGGAGGTAAAACAAATGGTCATGTAAGGGCACACAGTGCATTAACAAAGACAAACAAATATTTAAAATGAATTCTCTATTCCAATATGGAGGCATTTAATGGCTGGGGATAGGGGAGAGGCAGGGCAGGAAGGGGCGTTTTGAGAATTGAGGGGATGGGGTAGGCCAATCTTGAATGAGACCCTTGTTTAGAGTACTGGTCTAGCCACCAAGCAGTTCCATACCACACTCTCTCTCATCTGTCTGCAGGTCCAAACGTCCATTAGGTGTGTCTCAGTCCAAGAAGGGAAAAAGGAGGAGGAAACTGCTTGTGACTGGGGCAAGTAGGTATGACACAGTGCTCTGGGCCGGAATCCCTGGTGGTGGTGGGGTAAAGGAGTAGATATGGTCCAGGACATAACCAGGACTTCACATTGCTTCTACCTGCCCTTCATTCAGTAAAAGAAGAGACTCATAGAAAAGACTAAAGGGGAAATTGTTGAACGAGACTGAGGGAATCTAGAGGTGCTCTTTGGGTATGGAAGAACGGCAAGGACCTGAATAACAGGATGAGAGGGAATTTTACACTCTTTTCCTTGATTCAATAAAGCAGATGGGTGATGGAATGGACAACACAATAGAAAGATGTCTGGAAAAGACAAAAAAGATTAAGAAATAAATTTAGAGTAATGCATTGGAAGCAATGATAGTCCAGGAAGCAGCCACATTCCATTTAATTCTTTTTGCCTTGAATTTTTTTTCCCTATATAATTAGAGCCTGACTTTTATTTTTGATAGGGCTTCCCTTGTGGCTCAGCTGGTCAAGAATCCGCCTGCAATGCAGGAGACCTAGGTTCGATCCCTGGGTTGGGAAGATCCCCTGGAGAAGGGAAAGGCTACCCACTCCAGTATTCTGGCCTGGAGAATTCTGTGGACTGTATAGTCCATGGGGTTGCAAAGAGTCGGACATGACTGAGCGACTTTCACTTTATTTTTGGTTGCATTCTCTAGTTATAACTGTGCTTATCTTATTTTTAAAATTCTGATGTTACTGGTTTTATTTTTATTGAAGTGTAGTTGAATTACAATGTGTTAATTGTAATTAACTGTACTAATTAACTACTTAACTGTAATAAACTGTACTGCTGTATGGCAAACTGACTCAGTTATACATATGTATCCATTCTTTCTCATATTATTTTCCATTATGATTTAACACAGGATGTTGAGTACAGTTCCCTGTGCTATACAGTAGGACCTTGTTTATCCATTCTATATATACCAGCCTGCATCTGCTAATCCCAAACTCCTAATCCGACCGTCTCCCACCATCTTCCCCTTGGCAACCACCAGTCTATCCTCTATGTCCCTGATTCTGTTTCTATTCCATAGATAGGGTCATTTGTGTCATATTTTAGATTGCACATATAAGTGATATCATATGGTATTTGTTTTTCTTTTTCTGACTTACTTCACTTAGTCTGATAATCTCTAGTTGCATCCATGTTGCTGCAAATGTCATTATTTCATTCTTTCTAATGGCTGGATAATATTTCATTGTGCATATGTACCACATCTTTGTCCATTCACCTGTCAATGGACATTGAAGTTGTTACCATGTCTTGGCTACTGTGAATAGTGCTGCTATGAACATAGGGATGCATGTATTTTTTTTAATTACAGTTTTTTCCTGGATACATGCCCAATAGTGGGATTGCTGGATCATATGTTAAGTTGGTTTTTAGTTTTCTGAGGAACATCCATATAGTTTTCCACAGTGACTCCAGCAACTTAGACTCCCACCATCAGAGTATGAGGGTTCCCTTTTCTCCACACTCTCTCCAGCAGTTGTTATTTGTAGATTTTTTTAATGATGGCCCTTTCTTGGAGAAAAGGGAACCCTCTTACACTGATCGTGGGAATGTAATTTGGTGCATCCACTGTGGAAAACAATATGGAGATTCCTCAGAAAACTAAAAAGAGAATTAATGTATGATCCAGCAATCCCATTCTCCAGCACCACAGTTCAAAAGCATCCTTTCATTGGTGCTCAGCCCTCTTTATGTTCCAACTCTCTACATCCATACACGACTACTGGGAAAACCATAGCTTTGACTAGATGGACTTTTGTTGGCAAAGTGATGTCTCTGCTTTTTAATATGCTGTCTAGGTTGGTCATAGTTTTCCTTCCAAGGAGCCAGCGTCTTTTAATTTCATGGCTGTAGTCACCATCGGCAGAGATTTTGGAGCCCAAGGAAACAAAATCTGTCACTCTTTCCACTTGTTCCCTCCATCTCCCTTCCCAGAAGTTCATCCTGTTTGGTGGAACAGTTACAAATGTGCTTGGAAAATTGCCACTTAGAAAAGCATGGAGAAAGGTAATATATATAAAGACTTTTTATTGGTTCTCAGGTCTGTCCTGACTGAGCACTTCTTACAACCCTAATGCCTAAAGCAGTGCTGTTCATACCTTAGAGCACAACACTATCACTTGGCAGACTTGTAGACACAGATGGTTGAGCCCTACCTTCAGAGCTTTTATTCAGTCTGGAGTGAAGGGGGGAAATTTGCAATTTTAACAGGTTACTAGGTGATGCTGCTGTCCTGGCCATTATACTTTAAGAACTACTGACCTACAATAGTAGTTAGTAGCCATTCAATACATTTGTTAAATAAATGAATGAAATAAATTAATCTTAACAACAATTATTTGAAATACATTGGAATTACTTTTTTACAAACAGGGCATCTGGGGGACAAAGAAGTGAAGTGAATTGTGCAAGGTAAGAATTGTACCCAATTTTCTTATATCTAAAGACATGGTTCTTCAAACAAGATTGCCGGAGGGGAAGGGATAGTTGGGGAGCTTGGGATGGACATGTACATGCTGCTATATTTAAAATGGATAACCAACAAGGACCTGCTATATAGCACATTGAACTCTGCTCAATGTTATGTGGGAGCCTGGATTTGGGGGAGAATGAATACATGTAAATATATGGCTGAGTCTGTTGTCTGTTTACCTGAAACTATCACAACACTGTTAATCAGCTATGCTGCTGCTGCTGCTGCCAAGTCGCTTCAGTCGTGTCCAACTCTGTGCGACCCCATAGATGGCAGCCCACTAGGCTTCCCCGTCCCAGGGATTCTCCAGGCAAGAACACTGGAATGGGTTGCCGTTTCCTTCTCCAATGCATGAAAGTGAAAAGTGAAAGTGAAATCACCCAGTCATATCTGACTCTTCGAGACCCTGTGGACTGCAGCCTACCTGGCTCCTCCATCCATGGGATTTCCCAGGGAAGAGTACTGGAGTGGGTTGCCATTGCCTTCTCCGTTAATCAGCTATACCTCAATAGAAAATAAACAGTTTTTTTTTTTTTTTTAAAGAAGGTTAAAAAAAAAAGTTACGATTCTTAACAACTATGTTTTGCTATGGCCTCTGGGTAAATTTAATGGTTTTAACTTTAAGATATTAGAGAATTTATTACCACACTCCAGTGTTTGGATGTTTTTCCTATTAGCATTGTTCAATTGTTTTTTTTTTTTTTTTTTTTCTTTTTCTGCTATAAGCATTACTGTAATCAGAAAATTCCATAAAAATATTATAAATGCCTTAAAATAAAATAACATCATAAAGTATGTTAAAAATACATATAAACAGTGCAATGCAATATTTACAACATGTGTTACTGATTTGGAGTTTTTCATAATATTTGGGTGGCTCTTACAACTCAGTAGCATAATAGACTTGGACATGAATGGAAAATTCAGAGTAAGGGAAACATAAAGGGCCAATAAACAAATGGAAACTCAACTAACAACAGAAAAAATACAAATGAAAACAAAAAAAATCCTTCCTTTGTTTAATCAAATCATAAAAATTAAAAAGGCTGATAAGATTCTGGTTTGTCTGGGAGTCAGTAAATATAACTATCATATGCTGTGGGTAGGAATAATATATAAGCACAACCTTTACAAAGTAGGGCTTGTATACAGACGTCAATTAGAACAATTATGATAATATTGAAATTTGAAAACAACACAAATATCCATGAGTAGAGAGGACTGGTTCGATACATTATGATACACATACTGACAAGGAATACAGGCATACTGTGGAGACATTTTTTGGCTTGGTTCCAGACCACCACAATCAAGGGAATACTGCATAAAATTCATCACACTGGTTTCCCAGTGCATATAAAAGTTATGCTTACACTATACTGTAGTCTCTCAAGTATGTAATAGTATTATGTCTAAACAAAGTCAGAGAAGGCAATGGCACCCCTCTCCAGTACTCATGCCTGGAAAATCCCATGGACGAATGAGCCTACTAGGCTGCAGTCCATGAGGTCGCTAAGTCGGACACGACTGAGCGACTTCACTTTCACTTTTCACTTTCATGCATTGGAGAAGGAAATGGCAACCCACTCCAGTGTTCTTGCCTGGAGAATCCCTGGGGTGGGGGAGCCTGGTGGGCTGCCGTCTATGGGGTCGCACAGAGTCGGACACGACTGAAGTGACTTAGCAACTTAGCAACTAAACAAAGTATGTACCTTAATTTACAAATACTTTATTGCTTAAAAAACATGAACTATCATTTCAGCCTTCAGTGGGTCACAGTAGTAACAGCTATGTTACTACTATGTTACTAACAGTAACAGCAGTAACTTAGTAGTAACAGTAGTAAAGATTACTGATCACAAATCACTATAATAAATATAATAATACTGAAAAAGTTTGAAATATTAAAAGAATTACTAAAATGTGACACAAAGACATGAAGTGAACAAATGTTAGAAAAACAGTCCCAATAGACTTGCGTGATGCATGACTGCCTCAAACCTTCAGTTTGTAAAAATACAGTGTTTTCAAATCACAGTAAATTGAGGTATGCCCCATATAGATGTGAATATGTGAATGTATGTGTATATATGAATGAGCACCTATGTCTGAGTGTGTATCTATACATATACAAGTATTGTCTAATTTTTTCCACCCTAATTCTAATTCACTCTAGTTTTTCCTCCCAGAGAGCTTGGGAGCCCAGCACCCCAATAGCAATAAGCACAACTAGAGTCCATATCTTGTCTTCTAAATACTGTTATCCAATAAAAAGGACAAGGACTCTTTGGAGAAATGACTGATTACATGGACAGGGCAGATAAAGAATACAATGGGCCCAGAACATTTTGCTGTGCCAGAAAGCAAGTGCTCAAAAGATGACGGGAGGGGAGCATACCAAAAGGCCACAAAGGTCAGTCTGAAAAGGCTCTTTAGAAACCTGATAAGATAGAAAACAGAACGGCTACACTTCCATGATATTCCTGCCAAATATGCATAACCTGAATCCACTTAAGAAATATTAAGCAAAGCCAAATGGAGGGGCAATGTAAAAAATAACTGAGCTCCAATGTTGTGAGAGCCAAAGAAAGTTGAGGGCATATTTTATACTGAAGGCAAATAGACATGACAACTACATGCAACTGGGGATTCTGAACTGGATCCTTTTGCCATTGTTAGAATAACTGCTAAAAACCTACTGGGATCTGAGTTTAGATGATAGTAATATATCAATGTTAATTTCTTATTTTGATAATTGTATTTTGGTTGTGCTGGAAAATGTCTGTTTGTGGGAAATGTGCACTGAAGATGCTTGGGGTTATGTTTATTTTCTATTGCTGTGTAATATGTTACCATGAGCTTTGCAGCTTAAGACAATGCTTGTTTATTAGCTCACAGTTCTGTAGTTCAGTAGTCTGGGAGGGCTTGACTAGTTCTCTGTTTAGGTCTCATGAAGCTGACATCAAGATGTCGGCTGTTCTGTGCTCTTATTTATCTGGGTGATCAGGGGAAGAAGCCCCTTAGAAGCTTCTTTGGGTTGGTGGCAGAACTCAATTATTAATATTTTGTACTGATAGGACTTATTTCCCCATCTCCTTGCTGGCTTTTGACAGAGGGTTGCTCTCAACTCCTAGAGGTTTCTCTCTGTCCTTGCATTTGGCTCCTGACATCTTCAGAGCAGCAGTAGTGATGCATCCAGGCCTTATCATGTTTCCAAATTCTCTGACTTCCCCTTCTGCCAAAGGCCATATAAAACTTTCTCCTTTTAAAGAGCTTGTGTGATTAAATTAGTCCCACCTGAATAATCTCCATTTTTCCATATATGTAACATAATGGTAGGAGATGAAAGTCATAAGGGCCCTCTTCAAATTTTGTGTACCATGGGGTTAATGGGGTCTCAGGCTGGCATTACTCTCAAACAATTCAGGGAAAAAATTCTCTGTACAGCTTTTGCAATATTTCTATAAATTTGTGATTTGTCTTCAAATTAAAAGTAAACATAAAGATTTATACAGTGCAGTTCTGGCCCCAAATAACATAGAATAAACACTTTCTAACTCTGCAGCCCTGAACAGAGCTGTGAAAAACCAGAGAGAGTGTGTGCTGCAGCTATTTGAATTCTCTGTAAAGGAAATATTAAATGGCAGATGTACTGGTGAAGAATACCGGAATCAAGTACTCTCAAATGGATAGATGTAAACAAGACCCAAAATTTCATAACATTATATTCAATGTCCAAAATACAAACCAAACTCACTCAGCATATAAAAACCATGAAAATCTCAAAAAGTGTGGGGAAAGGCAATCAACAGACACCAGTGATAGTTGCTATCTGTAAATATTTGCTAGTCTTTTAAGCAACTATTATAAAAGTGCTCAAAAGAGCCATCACCCTTGAAAAACTAATTAAAATGGAAATTACCAGCAAAGAAATAAATATAAAAAAGAACTTAATGGAAGTTTTAGAACTGCAAAATGCAATAACTAAATTTTAAAACTGACACAATAGATTTAATGAAAATAGGGAGATAACAGAGGAAAGAGATAGCTAATTGGAACATAAATCAATAGATATTGTCCAAATTGAACAGCACTCAAAATAAAATAGATAAACTCAATAGCCCTACAACTATTAAAAAAATCAAGTTCATGGTTTAAAAACACCCCAAAACAAAACTCTACACCTAGATGGTTGCACTGGCAAATTCTACCAAACATTTAAAGAAGAAACAGCACCAATAGTACACACTCACTTCCAGAAGATAGAATATGCCATAGGCAGGATGATGATTCTCCAGATAGCCACACCCTAACCACTGGAACCTATGAATATGTTATGCTACATGGCAAAAGGGACTTTGCTGATTTGATTAAGAGTTTGGACCTTGAGATGAAGAGATTGCCCTCATTATCCATGTGAGGCAAATCTAATCTTTAAACACAGAGAACATTTCCTATCTAGGTCAGAGAGATGAGATAGAAGGAGAAAGAGAAATTGAAAATGTGGCAAACACTTTACCAGCCATTACTGATTTTGAAGATGGAGAAAGAGATTCATGAGCCAAAATATACGGTTGGCTTCTGGAAGCTGGGAATGACCTCTAGCTGACAGTCAATAAGAAAATGGGGATTTCAGTCCTACAATCACAAGGAACTGAATTTTGCCAACAGTCTTTGAGGAAAGAAACAGATATTCCCCTAGAACCTCCAGAAAGGAATACAGCTCTGCTGACATCTTGATTTTTGGCAGATGAGGCCTATGAACAAGATAATTGTAAGGTAATATATTTGTATTATATAAAGCTCTAAATTTGTGGCAATTTCTTATCACAGCAATTGAAAACTAATACAAAAAGGAAAAAATACATTCCAACTCATTTTGCAAAGGCAACATTACTCTGATACCGAACCAGAGAAATATACTACAAATAAAAGTAAGACCAATATCTCATATCACCAAATTAAATTTCTCAATATAGAGAAAGAATAACCTACTGCAACCAAGTGGGGTTTATCCCAAAAATGAAAGGTGAATTCAACAGTCGAAAATCAAGCAACATAATCCACTGCATTAAGAACCCAAAGAAGAAAAACCACATGAGCATAGCCATAGAAGCAAGAAGTTTTTTGACAAAATACAATATATATTAATGATTAAAATTGTGAATAGAAGTCAACATCCATAACCTGATAAAAGGCTTCTACAAAATCCTCCAGCTAACATATTTAATGGTGAGGGACCAAATATTTTCTCTCAAGACTAGGAAAAAAGCAAGGATATCCACTCTCAGCACTCTTATTCAACATCATAATGGAAGGCTTATTCTGTAAAACAGGAAAAAGGCAAAAAAAAAAAAAAAAAAATAAAAGACATAGAAATTGTAAAATAAATTTTTTTCCCGTATTCGTGGATGACATTATTGTCTATGAATAAAATCCCAAGGAACCTATATTGGAAAAGAAGAAATAAAACCAACATAACTAGACATGAGTAACTAAAATATGGACTTCAGCACATACATCACAACTTATAGAAAAGTGACTCAAAATGTAATGTACTTAAATGGTAATTTACATTTAGATATATAAAAATGACTTAAATATAAATGAAAGCATAATGTAAATCATAAAATGTAGATGCAAGACTTAAGAAAATAAAGATGAACTCCCCAGATCGGTAGGTGTCCAATATGCTACTGGAGAAGAGTGGAGAAATAGATCCAGAAGGAATGAAGAGGCTGAGCCAAAGCGGAAGCATTGGCCCAGGTGTGGATGTGTTTGGTGGCGAAAGTAAAGTCTGATGCTGTAAAGAACAATATTGCATAGGAACCTGGACTGTGAGGTCCATAAATCAAGGTAAATTGGAAGTGGTCATACAAGAGATGGCAAGAGGGAACCATCAACAGTTTAGGAATCAGTGAACTAAAATGGATGGGAATGGGCAAATTTAATTCAGACCATTATGTCTACTACTGTGGGCAAGAATCCCTTAGAAGAAATGGAGTAGCCCTCATAGTCAACAAAAGGGTCGAAAATGCAGTATTGATTGGGTGCAATCTCAAAAACGACAGAATGATCTCAATTTGTTTCAAGGCAAACCATTCAGTATCACAGTAATCCAAGTCTATGCCCCAATTGCTAATGCCGAAGAAGCTGAAGCTGAATGGTTCTATGAAGACCTACAATACCTTCTAGAACTAACACCAAAAAAAGATGTCCTTTTCAGCATAGGGGACTGGAATGCAAAAGAAGGAAGTCAAGATACCTGGAGTAACAGGCAAGTTTGGTCTTGGACTACAAAATGAAGCAGGGCAAAGGCTAACAGAGTTTTGCCAAGAGAAAGCACTGGTCATAGCAAACACCCTCTTCCAACAACATAAGGGATGACTCTACACATGGACATCACCAGATGGTCAATACCGAAATCAGATTGACTATATTCTTTGCAGCTGCAGATGGAAAAGCTCTATATAGTCAGCAAAAACAAGACCAGAATCTGACTGGCTCAGATCACGAACTCCTTATTGTAAAATTCAGGCTTAAATTGAAGAAAGTAGGGAAAACCACTAGACCATTCAGGTATGACCTAAATCAAACCCCTTATTATTTTACAGTGGAAGTGAGAAATAGATTCAAGGGATTAGATGTGACAGACAGAGTCTATCATAGCCTGAAGAACTACGGATGGAGATTCATAACATTGTACAGAAGGCAATGATCAAAATCATCCCCAAGAAAAAGAAATGCAAAAAGGCAAAATGGTTGTCTGAGGAGGCCTTACAAATAGCTGAGAAAAGAAGAGAAGTGAAAGGCAAAGGAGAAGAGGATAGATATAACCATTTGAATGCAGAGTTCTAAAGAATAGCAAGGAGAGATAAGAAAGCCTTCCTCAATGATCAATGCAAAGAAATAGAGGAAAACAATAGAATGGGAAAGACCAGAGATTTCTTCAAGAAAATTAGAGATACCAAGGGAACATTTCATGCAAAGATGGACGCAATAAAGAACAGAAATGGCATGGACCTAACAGAAGCAGAAGATATCAAGAAGAGGTGGCAAGAATACACAGAACTATACAAAAAAAATTCTTAATGACCCAGATAACCACAATGGTGTGATCACTCACCTACAGCCAGACATCCTGGGTGTGAAGTCAAGTGGGCATTCGGAAGCATCACTACGAGCAAAGCTAGTGGAGGTGATGGGATTCCACCTGAGCTGTTCAAATCCTAAAAGATGATGCTGTGAAAGTGCTGCACTAAATATGCCAGCAAATTTGCAAAACTCAGCAGTTGTCACAGGACTGGAAAAGGTCAGTTTTCATTCCAATCGGAAAGAAGGGCAATGTAAAAGAATGTTCAAACTACCCCACAAATGCACTCATTTCACTTGCTAACAAGGTAACACTCAAAATCCATCAAGCTAGGCTGCAACAGTATGTGAACTGAGAACTTCCAGATGTTCAAGCTGGATTTAGAAAAGGCAGAGAGGAACCAGAGATCAAATTGCCAACATCAATTGGATCAGAGAAAAACCAAGGGAATTCCAAAAAAACATCTATTTCTGCTTCATTGACTATGCTAAAGCCTTCATTGTGTGGATCACAACAAACTGTGGAAAATTCTTAAAGTGATGGGAATACCAGACCACCTTACCTACCTCCTGTGAAATCCGTTTGTAGGTGAAGAAGCAACAGTTAGAACCAGACATGGAACAATGTCCTGGTTCCAAACTGGGAAAGGAGTATGACAAGCCTGTATATTGTCACCCTGCTTATTAACTTATATGCAGAGTACATCATGCAAAATGCCAGGCTGGATGGAACACAAGCTAGAATCAAGACTGCCAGGAGAAATAACAACCTCAGATATGCAGATGATACCACTGTTATGGCAGAAAGCATAGAGAAACTAAAGAGCCTCTTGATGAAGATGAAGGAAGAGAGTGAAAAGCTGGCTTAAAGCTCAGCATTCAAAAAACTAAGATCGTGGCATCCAGTCCCAGATTTCTTGGCAGATAGATGTGGAAACAGTGCAAACAGTGACAGACTTTATTTTCTTGGGCTCCAAAATCACTGCAGATAGTGACTGCAGCCATGAAATTAAAAGATGCTTGCTCCTTGTAAGAAAGTGAAAGTGAAAGTCACTCAGTCATGTCTGACTTTTTGAGACCCCCATGGGGTATACAGTCCATGGAATTCTCCAGGTCAGAATACTTGAGTGGGTAACCTTTCCCTTCTCCAGGGGATCTTCCCAACCCAGGGATCGAACCCAGGTCTCCCATATTAGCTATGACAAATCTAGACAGCACATTAAAAATTGGAGACGTTACTTTGCCAACAAAGTTCCATATAGTCAAAGCTATGTTTTTTCCAGTAGTCATGTACGGATGTGAGAGTTGGACCATAAAGAAGGTTGAGCACTGAAGAACTGATTCTTTCCAACTGTGGTGTTGGAGAAGACTCTTGAGAATCTGTTGGACTGCCAGGAGATCAAACCAGTCAATCCTTAAGAAAAGTGAAGTCGCTCAGTCGTGTCCGACTCTTTGCGACCCCATGGACTGTAGCCTATCAGGCTCCTCTGTCCATGGGATTTTCCAGGCAATAGTACTGGTGTGGATTGCCATTTCCTTCTCCAGGGCATCTTCCCGACCCAGGGATCAAACCCGGGTCTCCGCATTGTAGACAGGCGCTTTACAGTCTGAGCCACCAAGGAAATCAACTCTAAATATTCATTGGAAGGACTGATGCTCAAGCTCAAGCTCCAATAATTTGGCCACCTGAGGCAAAGAGTCGACTCACTGGAAAAGAACCTGTGCTGGGAAAGACTGAAGGCAGGAGGAGAAGGGAAGGGCAGAGGATGAGATGGTTGGATGGCATCACCGACTCAATGGACATGAGTGTGAGCAAACTCCAGGAGATGGTGAAGGACAGGGAAACCTGGAGTGCTGCAGTCTATGGGGTCGCAAAGAGTCGGACAGGACTGAATGACCAAACAACAACAAAGACAGAAGAAAATCTTCATAACTTCCAGGAGAAAATATAGGAGAATATCTGTGATATACAGGTTTTGGCAATGAGTTTTCAGGTATGACACCACAAGAAAATATGTATCAGTATGACATTAATTAAAAAATGATAAATTGAACTGTATCAAAATGAAAACTTTTGGTCTATGAAAGACACTGTTAAGAGAGTAAAAAGGCAAGCCATACTGTGTGAAAGTATTTGCAGATCACATGTCTTATAGAATACTTATATTCTGAATATTTTAAGAACTCTCAAAACTCAGCAAAAGAAAAAAATTCAATTAAAAATTGTCAATATAACCGGACTTCTCTGGTGTTTCAGTTGTTGAAAATTCACCTGCCAGTGCAGGGGAGATGGGTTTGATCCCTGGTCCGGGAAGATTTTACATGCCAAGGGGTAACTAAGCCCACTCACCACAATTATTGAGCACACATTCTGTGACTACTGAAGTCTGAGTGCCCTAGAGCCCAGGCTCTGCAGCGAGAAGCCACAGCACTGAGAAGCCCATGCACCACAACCAGAGAGTAGCCCTTGCTCGCTACAACTAGGGAAAGCCTGTGTGCAGCAACCAGGACCCAGCACAGCCAAAAATAGACAAGTAAATAAACATACAATTTTCTAAAATTGTCAAAATGCCTGAAGAGACTTAACTGAAGGAGATATCCAAATGGAAAAAAACATAAATGAAAAAATGCTCAATATTGAGAGTCATTAAGGAAATCCATATTAAAACCACAATGAGATACTAGTGCATACTTATTAGGATGGATAAAATTTTATAACCCTCCACAATTGCATATGGTGGTGAGAATGTGAAAGAAGAACTCTCATGCATTGCTTCTGGGGATGCAAAATGATACCGCTATGTTGTAAAACAAATTGGCAGTTTAATGTAAAGTTGAATATATATTTACCATATGACTCAGTGAATTTCAAACTCATATTCACACAAAAACCTGCAAATGAATAATCATAGTAGCATTATTCATAGTCTCCAAAATCTGGGAATAATCCAGATGTTCTTCAACAGTTGAATATATAAATAAATATTGGCACATCTATAAAATGGAATACTACTCAGCAGTAAAAAGAAATACACTTTTGTTTCATGCAACAACATGTAATCATGCAAAATTTAAGTGCATTATACTGGCTGAATAAAGTCAGATACTAAAGGCTACCTATTGTGTAATTACATTTATATGATGTACTAAAAAAGTTAAAATTATGGAATTAAAATCAAATTAGTGAGGGAATTCCCTGATGGTCCAGTGGTTAGGACTCAGCACTTTCACTGCTGTGACCTGGGTTCAATCCCTGGTTGGGGAACTAAGGTGCCACAAGCCGTGGCCCAAAAAAAAAAAAAAAAAAAGATCAGTGGGTCACAGGGATTGGGGGTAATGGATGTGTTTGATAGCAAACAGGCTGCAAAAAGGAATTCTTAGGGTGGTAGAACTCTTCTATATGTTATTATGGCGATTAACACGCATATGCAAACCCATAAAACCATACACCACAGAGTGACTTTTACCTATGTTAGTACTTCTAAACTGGGAGTGATTTTGCCCATAAGGGGATATTTAGGAGTACCTGCAGACATTTTTTGTTCTCACACTGGGGAACTTGGTGCTACTGGCACCCTAGTAGGAGACTAGGAATATTGATAAACATCCAACAACTCACAAGACAACCATCCAAACAAAAGATGATCCAGCCCAAAATGTCAACAGTACCAAAGTTGAGAAAGCCTTCTACATGGAAATTTTAAAAGTCAACTAGAATGTCAGGAGAATACAGGAAAGAGTACAGATACATCTAACTGAATTACACATGTCTTAGTCTATTTGGGCTGCTATAATAAAACACCACAGGCTGGGTAGCTTATAAACAACAGAAATTTATTTCTCACATTTCTGGAGGTTGGAAGTCAAAGATGAAGGTGCCAGCATGGTCGAATTCTAATGAAATTGTTTTCTGGGTTGTAGGTTGCCAATCTCACTGTGTCCTCACATGGTGGAAAGGATTAGGGAGCTTTCTGGGGTCTCTTTTATAAAGACGCTAATTCCATCCATGAAAAGTCTGCCTTCATGACTGAGTATCTCCTAATACAATCACATTTCACATTAACATTTCAACAAATTAACTTTTGGGAGACACAAACATTCAGACCATAGCAAAATGTATGAAATCACTTCCTTGAAGTGGATAGGGAATAATGGAGACGACCTAAGTAACTTCAAGAAATGACGTTTGACGGGGTGGTAGTAGTGTTTAGTCACTAAGTCATGTCTGACTCTTTTGCAGCCCCATGGACTGTACCCTGCCAGGCTCCTCTGTCCATGGGATTTCCCAGGCTAGAATACTGGAGAGAGTTGCCATTTTCTTCTCCACCGGATTGTCCCAACCCAGCGATTGAACCCACGTGTCCTGCATTATTAGCAGGCGAATTCTTTACCATTGAGCCACCAGGGAAACCCTTTGGGTACTGCAAAGCAAAAGCCAAAATTAACTGTACTCTAGTTGGTATATCTGTTTCAGAGTGTAGTATAGCAGTTCATTACATGTATAGCCATACATTGCATGTGTAAACCGGAGAAGGCAATGGCACCCCACTTCAGTACTTTTGCCTAGAAAATCCCATGGACAGAGGAGCCTGGTGGGCTGCAGTCCATGGCGTCGCTAGAGTCGGACACGACTGAGCGACTTCACTTTCACTTTTCACTTTCATGCGTTGGAGAAGGCAATGGCAACCCACTCCAGTGTTCTTGCCTGGAAAATCCCAGGGACCGGGGAGCCTGATAGGCTGCCGTCTATGGGGTCGCACAGAGTCGGACACGACTGAAGCGACTTAGCAGCAGCAGAAGGTTAAACAAAGAAGTTTATATTATATGTTGTAGATAGTGGAAGCCAAGTTTCCAACGTCAGAGAAAAAAGTTGCAAAAAGGAAAAGATTTAGTGTCAGAGACATCAATATGAACTCCTGTGTGTGTGTGTGTGTGTGTGTGCACAGTTAGTTCTGTCCACTGAGAGGGCCTAGACACAATGCCGCACCATTAGCAATGAACACACACAGGGCACAGATCTTGGTTTCTAAATACCATTTTCTAATAAAAGGAACCATGACTCCTTAAAGAAATAGTTGATCCTAGGATCAGGGCAGGGGAAGTACAAGATGAACCTGGAATGTCTTGTAGTACTAGAAAGTAAAGAAGTGTTTTGTAAAGAATATGCAAATGTATTTGTTTTCCTTTGCTGTGTAACAAATAACCACAAAAGTAGTGGCTTGAAACAGAAATCCAGGCGGGCTCAACTGGATTCCTTGCTTAAGGTCTCAGAATGCTGAAGTCAGGGTGGCAGTAAGCTTGGACTCCTATCTGAAGGTTCTGAGGAAGAACCTGCTGCTGGACTCATTCAGGTTGTTGGCTGAATTCAATCCATGCAGTTAGAGGACTGTGGTCCCTGTTTCCTTCCTGGCTGTTGACTGAGGGTTGTTTTTGGTTTTTTTCCCAGCTTCTAGAGACTCCTTATATTTCTTGGCTCTTGGTCACCTCCATTTTACAAACCCAGCAATGACAAATTGAATCAATCTCTTGCTTTGAACGTCCTCGACATCCTCTCCTTTCTTTTCTGCCTTCCTCTTCTGCCACCAGCTAGAGAAGGGTCTATGCTTTAACAACTCATGTGATTTTACTCAGCAGATCAGGATAATCCAGGATCATCTCCCACTCTTAAAGTCAACCGATTGAGTGTTAAATTATATCTGAAAAAAATCTCCTTACAGCAATACCAAGATTAGTATTTTATTGAAGGACAGGAATCTTGAGGGGAATATCTTTAAAATTCTGCCTAACACATTGGACATGTCAAAGGGACATGAGCCAATACCAAAGAGCTTCTAAAGGACAAAACTGGATCAATTTGAGAAAATCAGATGCTATTTGATTATATCACAAAGAATAAAACATCGAGGTAGCTCAGTGGTAAGGAATCTGACTGCAATGCCGGAGACGTGTATTCAATCCCTGGGTCAGGAAGATTCCCTGGAGAAGGAAATGGCAACTCACTCCAGTATTCTTGCTTGGGAAATCCCATGGACAGAGGAGCCTGGCAGGCTACAGTCCATGGGCTCACAAAAGAGCCGGACATGTCTTAGCAACTAAACAACAATAGCAATACTGATATAAGTTAATGATTAAATAAATAAGGTAGGACTTACTTACAGAGTAATTCCAAGTAATAAATGTAGGTGATATGAAGGACATAGAAAATCACCATTAGAACACCAAAGTAGTAATTTGATGCAGGTAAGACCCACTGATGAATGTTAAACCTAATGGGCAAAACTTTAAGGAAAATCAAGATATTTGCATAGCTTCAAAGTATCTCACCTCCAAATTTTAATTAATAATTGTGTTTATTTTTATACTCACAAATTCTTTGGTACTTCTTCCTCCAAGAGGTGAAGCTTAATCCACCTCCCCATTCTATTGACTATGAGCTGGACTAGATGACTGATTTCTAAGAAATAGAGTATGGAAATGGAGAAATAGAAATTTACAGAGGAAAAACTTAGCTAAGGGATCAAAGTAAACACCACCACCAATAAGTCATGTTGATATCATATAATTTATATGAATGATAAAAAGAGCTATCAACACTGTGGTCTTATTCCCCAAATCTCATAGTAATCCCAGTTATCATGAGAAAACATCAGACAAGTCCAAATTGAAGGCCATCTACAAAACAGCTGATAAGGACTCTTCAAAAAGTGTTAAGGTTATTAAAAACATAAAATAATAAGGAACTGTCAGAGAATGTAGGAGAATGAGGAGACATGATGACTAAATACAATCAGTATCCTGGATTGAACCTTGGGGAGGAAAAAGGACTTTGGGGAAAACTTGTTAACATTTGTATAATGTGTCTAGCTTAGTTAATAGTACTGAACTAATGTTAATTTCTTAATTTTAATAGGTGACATATGTTAACTTAGGGGAATCTAGATGAAAGGTATACAGGAACGCTCCTTACTACCTTTGCAACTCTTCTGTAGATGTAAAAGTATTCCAAAGTAGAAAGTTAAGAAAGGATTATTAGTTTACTTGGGCTTTCCTTGTAGTTCAGCTGGTAAAGAATCTGCCTACAATGTGGGAAACCTGGGCTCAATCCCTGGGTTGGGAAGATACCCTGGAGAAGGGAAAAGCTACTCACTCCAGTATTCTGGTCTGGAGAATTCCATGGACTGTATACCCCATGGGGTTGCAAAGAGTCGGACATGACTGAGCGACTTTCACTTAATTCTTGTGAGATTTCACAAAGAAAGGAAGACAAAAAACCTTGTAGTCAATTTGCAAAATTTAATCAGAAGTCTCCCCTAAGTTTTTGATTTGCTATATACTACAAATCATACCTCATACCTCGAGGCAGACCTCATTTTATTGTGCTTTGCTTTCTTGTGATTTTTACAAATAGAAAGTTTGTGGCAATCCTGCCTTGAGCAAAATGTCTATTGGTGACATTTTTGAAAGAGCATTTGCTCACTTTGTGTTTCTGTGTTACATCTTGGTAATTTTGCAATATTTCAAATTTTTATTGTTACTATATTTGTTTCAGTGATTCATGATTGATGATCTTTGATGTTTCTATTGTAATTGTTTTGGTATTTTTTATCAATAAGGTATTTTTATATTCAGATATGTATTTTTTAGATACAATGCACACTTAATAGACTGCAGTATAATATAAACATAATATTGTGACTTGCTTTATTGTGATATTCACTTTATTGCTATTCTGGAACTGAACTTGCAATATCTCTGAGGTATGCTTGTAATGCTATTATAAACACTTTTGTACAGGTTTTGCGAACACGTTTTCAATTCTCTTGAGTATATACCTACAAGTGGAATTGCTAGGTCGAATGGTAGCTCTACATAGAACTTTTAGGAGGACGGTCACAATGCTTTCCACAGCAAGTGCATGATTACACTTTTCCACCGGCAATGTTTGAAGGTTATAGTTCTCCACATCCTTGCCAACACTTGGTACTGCTTTTTTTGTTTAAGGTGTCAGCAGGGCTGCATTCGTTACTGAGACTCCAGAGAAGAATACATTTCTCTGCTTTTTGAGCCCCTCAAGCCTGCCCACATTCCTTGGCTCAGAGCCCCTGTGTTCTATCTTTAAAGCTAACACCACCAAACTGAGTCGTGCTCATGTTACCACTTCTCTGCTTCTACTGTCTGCTTTTTTTTTTTTTTTGGATACTAGCCTTGCTAGGGGATGTGAAGTGCTGGAGGGGCACATCCCCAGTGGCTCTGCTCTTCTCTAACCTTTCTGCAGAAATTGGTCCTCCTGACTGATTTACTTCTGGACCAAATTCTGCCATTCACTTGGAAACATTTGGCCTAATGGCATCCTTTTCGGATCTCTATCAGAAAGGATCTCAATAGGTTATTTCCATGAAGCTATACTTGACAAGCTGTGATGAATGTAGGAAACTTCCAAAAATGAAAATGAGATAGAAGGTATCCTATGTGAAAGACTCAAGAGTTTTCAGCCTCTTTCAGTTTACAGAGACCCCAGGGGCTGGTTTAAGATGTTAGAAATACATCTTATAAGGTGACATTATTTCTTACATGTAAAACTAAAACAAGCTTCTCAAAGTAATAATTCTTAACACTACTTGTGGGTGATGAACAGATGCATTTCTTTTTAAAAAATTGCTTGTTGTGACCCACAAAACTGATTTCAAGAGCTGTAATTTACAGCAGTTCCCACTATGAAGAACACTGGATTGAAGGATATTTGAGATTTCTTTCTGCTCTATTCTAAAAATTAACCAGTCTACATTGGAAAGACAAAAAAGCAAAACACAGAAAAACAGCCTCGGTCTTGCTGAGTCTGGTCTTCTTGAGCTTGTTGTCAGTTAAAATAGTCAAATATTCTCCCTTTCCAGATGACAAAGTCCTACAGAAAAAGCCCCAAGTCAGACCCCCCCACCAAAATGTACAGCAGAAGGTAACCTTGGTACTTGGCATCTCAACTCCAGTACCCTCATCTGCCATTGTCCCTACCCTTTTTATAATCAGTCTACTTTAAGGTCTTGTACTTTTCTTTTTTAATGCTTTTGCCCAGTGAATTCAGGAAGTATTCATCATGTTATTACACTTACTTCGTTTACACTTAATGTGACATGATACACATATGTGTTCATGAAATATACGTACAGCTTCCTTGGTGGCTCAGTCGGTGAAGAATCTGCCTGCAATGCAGGAGACACAGGAGACACGGGTTTTATCCCTGGGTGGGGAAGATCCCCTGGAGAAGGAAATGGCAACCCACTCCAGTATTCTTGCTTGGACAGTTCCATGGACAGAGGAGCCTGGTGAGCTACATTCCATGTGGTCGCAGAGTCAGACAGGACTGAGCAACTAACACTTCACTTTCCAACATACACACATACAATAGTGGCCTCTAGTGATATACACTAGAATTACCTGGAAAGCTTACTAAAAACGGGATCATTTGGAGTTCCCACTCTGGTTCTGGGCTTCTCTGGTGGCTCAGCTTGTAAAGAATCTGCCTGCAATGTGGGAGACCTGGGTTCAATCCCTAGTTGGGAAGATCCCCTGGAGGAGGGCATGGCAACCCACTCCAATATTCAGAATCCTCAAGGGCAGAGGAGCCTGTCAGGCTGCAGTCCCTAGGGTCGCACAGTCACACGACTGAGAGACTAAGTAGCGCTCTTGTTCTACAGGATAGAAACCAGAGGTCCCACATTCTCAAAGAGCTTCCCCCACTAAGGTATTTTTATGAAGATGGTGGACTCACACTCCTCGAAAACAGTAGGACATGCAAGGAGATCGAACCAGTCAATCCTAAAGAAAATCAACCCTGAATATTCATTGGAAGGACTGGTGCTGAAGCTGAAGCTCCAATACTTTGGCCACTTGATGCAAAGAGCCAACTCATTGGAAAAGACCCTGATGAGAAAGATTGAGGGCAGGAGGAGAAGCGGACAACAAAGAATGAGATAGTTGGATGGCATCACTGACTCAATGGACATGAGTTTGAGCACTATCTCAGGGAGATAGTGAAGGACAGGGAAACCTGGCATGCTGCAGTTTATGGGATTGCAAAGAGTTGGACACAACTTAGCGACTAAACAACAACAACAATGCATTCTTAAAGTTCTATCAGATATTGAATTATGAATATGATCCTTCCTGGTTGGTTGAGGACAAAAAATCACCAAAGACAATTGATATTTTGTGTCTAGGGAGCTAGAAGAGGAAAGGTAACATTAACAAAAAATAAAACAAGGTGTGTACCAGGAAGATTGCTTTAAAAACTGCTTTATTAATTTCATATTATGAAAAGAATACTTTTTCTTATAACTGAATGAAATTGCCCTGCTGACAGAAAGTTATACAATGAGACAAAATAGTATTCAGTTAGAAACTGGCAAGTGGAAACACCAAAAGATTTACAGAAAAAGTAACTCACAGAAACTACAAGCATGTAGAGCAGAGGCCATTTTATTAACCTCAGGAAACCTCTTTAACATTCAAGGTATAAGGCAAAACTCACAATGATTGTCAGGTTCAGGAGTTTGATAGGGCACATGATGTCTCATCTGCTGCTTCTTAGTCTTTCCCTTGATTTCTATTATCTGCCCCATATGCTTTTCTACATTATTTCCCACTTCATTGTGATCAATACGCCTGTTGGGTATAGCCCATCGAAAATTAGGGACAAGTCGTCTAACCCATCCCAGTCTGATATTTCCTCCAGACTTCTGGACTTTGCCCCCTCCCAAGTCGCGTGATTCCTCTCCAGTCTTCAAAGAGGCCTGGTCTCCTCGTTCGTTTTCCTGTTGGGCATCTTCCATGTTGAAACTTTCTATTGCTCGTTCCTCTTTGGAAGCCATTGCTCCTAGGGAGACAGAAGATGCAACAAGGGGCTATTTTCTGGATGGAATGATCAGCACCGAGGACAGAGGCCCTACTACGCACCTCTCAGGCTTCCCAGCCCTGGTGGTCAAAGGCTTTTCAAATTTTCCTTTTCCCACCTGGGAGGCCTCCTACGCCCTCTAGGAAGCCCCCAGTCCGAGCACTACCCCCCTCCCGCGCCCCAAACCTCCCATTTTCCCTGCCGATCCAGGCCCAGGTCTCTGCAGGCACCAATATGGAGGACGGGGCTGCAGGGAGCATTTGGAGTCTTAGGGTTTTCCCCACGTTCCCCCCACCGCCCCCCACCGTCCCCCACCGCCCCCCACCGCCCCCCACCGCCCAACTGTCCCTCGCACCGACCTGGGCCTATCCTTGCTGTCTCCTGCTCCTTCCGATTCTTGCTGCAAGTGCGCCGCTGCAACACTTCGACTCGCAGACCTGCAGAGGGTCGGGGTAGGGGCAGGGGGCTGCTACAGTCAGGCGCTCGGCTCCTTCCTGGCCCCGCGTCCCCTACCCCCCAGCCACCCCCACCCAGTGTGCCCCGATCCCAGGCTCAACCGCCCCCTTCTCAGTCCCCACACGTCGCGCCGACCAACATTTTATAACCCGAGAAGAACGGGGGCGGGGCAGGGGTGTGGGAAAAGCTCGCTACGGTGCGAGAAGCAGGTGTTAGCAAGGGCCTGCGGCCTTAAGGCCTCCCGGCCCGTCCCCCACCCAAGCCCCCGGGAAGGCCTACCGCTTTCGGCGGCCAAACGCCCGGTGTCGGGGCCGGGGCGGGGTGGCGTTGGAGCTGCAGTCTCCACTCCGAGGCAACGGACTCCCGAGGAGAGGTCCTCAGGCTGCGTCCGCTCGCCCGCGCCACCTTTGCCGACCCCACTCTGGGTCCCTTACCTGCTCCTCTCGCTTCTCCTGCTCTTAGGGGTCGTCCCCGGCCCGCGCTCCCTCACGGCCACCCGGAGCAGGTACCAAGAGGCGAGCCGGGTCCGACGCGAGAGCGGGGCGTGCAAGCAAGACTAGGCACTGGCCGGTCACGTGGGGCTTGTGTCACAATGGAAAGCCACGCCCTCGCCCCGCCCTTCCTGCCCCTCGGGGTCTCGCAGAGCCCTTGGTGGTGCACACACACTTTCCGTTGCCCCTCAGTCCTCACCACCACCACCCGCCGCCCTGTGACACTTGTCCAGGAGCAGGCCGTAGAACCCTCCTTTCTTCACGTGTTCCTGGGCCTTTCTCTGCCGGCCACCTAAGGGCACTATCTTCCCAGGGGCCGATAGCCATTCCCATTTCTCTTCTGAGGACTTGCCTTTTCCCTCCTCTGCACCCAGGATACACCCCTCCACCTGCCGGGATTTAGGCGCAGCATTGTAGGGGATGCTAAACCCCTCAGCACTTAAGATAATCACACTTTAATGCAATATTCTAAAAAACAAAATTAATGCAAGAATATCTGTGATGAGCAAGTTGTCCCACCCACTTCACTCCCAAGCTGTTATTCTCCTTATCATGATTGTCCGCCGGTTTCTTATTTTCTCTGAACACAAATGCATGGGGGAGAGTGGGGAACAGGAAATGAGCCAAGGAGATGGTGTTGTTTCTAATTATTTTCACACTTTTTTGTTTTGTTCCTATTTTTGACTAAAAATTTCTTCTATTTATAGTTCACATTAACTTTATCTTTTATTATGGAAAATTTCAAACACACGCAAAAATAGAACAGTATCATGAAAGGCAACGTACTCATCACTGAGTGTACGCAACAACTGAAAATGTATCGGGACAACTCATGGTCAATCTTGTTTAATCTATATCCCCTTACCCACTTTCCACCCTTAGAGATTATCTTTGAAGTAAATCCTAGACATATCACTTTGTGCACTTCTGCTGCTGCTGCTGCTGCGGCTAAGTCGCTTCAGTCATGTCAAACTCTGTGCGACCCCATAGACGGCAGCCCACCAGGCTCCGCCGTCCCTGGGATTCTCCAGGCAAGAACACTGGAGTGGGTTGCCATTTCCTTCTCCAATGCATGAAAGGGAAAAGTGAAAGTGAAGTCACTCAGTCGTGTCCGACTCTTAGCGATCCCATGGACTACAGCCTACCAGGCTCCTCCGTCCATGGGATTTTCCAGGCAAGAGTACTGGAGTGGGGTGCCATTGCCTTCTCCGTTGTGCACTTCTACAAGGACTCTTTTAATGACAACCATTATATCATTAACATGTGCTTAAGTCGCTTCAGTCGTGTCCGACTCTTTGTGACCCTATGGATCATAGCCTGCCAGGCTCCTCTGTCCATGGGATTCTCCAGGTGTGAATACTGGAGTGTGTTGCCATGCCCTCCTCCAGGGAATCTTCCTGACCCAGGGATGGAATCCATGTCTCCTTTGTCGCCTGCGCTGCAGGTGGATTCTTTACCAATAAGCCACTGGAGAAGCCCCTTGGCTATGACAATTTGATGGTACTGTGTTTTGGTGAGTGTTTCCTGCTTTGTTTGTTGAGCTTCTTGGATGTGTGTGTTTGTGATTTTCCTTGAATTTTAAAAATTCTATCCATCATTCCTTCAAATAATCTTTCTTCCTTCTCTCTTTCTCTTTTTTCTTTCTGCTCCTCAGACTGAGTAATAGACTTATCTTAAAGTTCCCTGATTCCTTTTTCTGCCTGTTTACATTTGATGTTGAACCTTGATATTGAATTTTTCATTTCAGCTTCTGTACTTTTCAGCTTCAGGATTTCTGTTGCTTCCTATTTATAATTTTTTTCCTGTTTATTGATATTCCCTATTTGGTGAGACATCATTTTCCTGGTTTATTTTAGTTCTTTATCCTTTACCATTTTGATCATATTAAAGACAGATGATTTAAAGTTTTTGCCTATTAAGTCCAATCTCTGGGCTTTCTGAGTAACGTGCATGCTAAGTTGCTTCAGTCATGTCTAATTCTTTGTGACCCCATGAACTGTAGCCCACAAGGCTCTTCTGTCCTTGGGATTCTCCAGGCAAGAATACTGGAGTGGGTTGCCATGCCCTCCTCCAGGGGATCTTCCTGACCCAGGGATCGAACCCACGTCTCCTATGTCTACCTGCATTGGCAGGCAAGTTCTTTACAACTAGCACCACCTGGGAAGCCCTTCTGAAGGACAGTTTCTATTAATGTTTTTTTTCCTGTGAATAAGCCATATTTTATTTGCATGCCTCATAATCTTTTTCCTGTTGAAACTGGACATTTTGACTATTACTATGTGATACCTCTGGAAATCATATTCTTCCCTCTCCCCTGGATTTGTTGTTGCTGGCCATTGTGAGTTGTAGTTGAATTTTTCTTTAGAGATTTTTCCAAAACTGTTTTGGTAAAGTCTTTATCCTTTATCATGTGTTTCCACTGAAGTCTGTGTTGCCTAAACTTAGTGGTCAGCTGGTGTTTGGACAGTTTATATAAATCCCCGGAGTCAATGAAAGTTAAGAAGAAACACTCTTCCAAGTCTTTGCAGATTGGTCCTTGCTGGGGAACTCATTCAGTGTTTAGCCAGGCAATTTACAACTCTCTTAGTTTTTACTTCCTACTTCAGACTTGCCCTGGGTAGCTCAAATGATAAAGAACCTGCCTGCAGTGCGGAAAACCTGGTTTCAATCCCTGGGTTGGGAAGATCCCCTGGAGAAGGAAATGGCAACCCACTTCAGTATTCTTGCCTGGAGAATCCCATGGACAGAGGAGCTTGGTGGGCTACAGTCCATGGGGTCGCAAAAAGTCAGACACATCTGAGTGACTAACGCTTGCTTTTCTTTCAGAGTCTGAAGGACATCCAGAGGTGAAAGCTTGGGGTCTCCTCAGGCCTGTAAAGCACATTCCCATTCTGGGCATATGTGTGGTCTTCTTGATCCCCCTGTATATCTGAGAACTTTTAAAAGCCCTTATTCTCCCATGTGTCTCCTTTCACAACCTCTTCCTCCCAGTTTTTTCATTACGTTTATTGTTTATTCTGAGTTTTGTCCTTTGCCCCAGGCAGCTAGGGAAAATATCTGAGCCTTTAAATGCTTTTAGCAAAAACCACTTTACTCCTTGGGAAAGCTCCGAATCAGGCAAAACAAAGATAAACATTCTGCCAGATGAGTTGAGATCCAGAGCCACAATTCACTGAGAATAAACTCCATAATGCTCCTTCTGGTACTAGCAACCTTCACCAGCTGATCTGGGGTGTTGGGGATGACTACTCGGCAGTTTAGAATACCACAGCACTCTAACTACAATACAGGAGCTTCTCTCTTCAACAGGTTTTTCCTGGTTGCTGACAAATGGAATGTTTCCTGTCATATCAGTAAACAAAGGATGTCACAGTCATCAGCAATTGTAGCCACCACCGAAGGTGAGCTGATGAGTCCTGAGGGAACTCAGAGGAAAGAATATCTTCCATTTAGAAGCCATCAGACTGCAAACACTTCCTACTCTGAGCCCTGAGGAAACTCAGGGTGTGAAAACACAGGGTACTGGCCCCAGATAGCTGAGGTGCACATCAAATGAATGATTACAGTGAGTCCAGACTTTTGCATCTTCCCAAACAGAGAAAAGCACTAAATTCTGTAACTTGACATATCCGGTTTCTCTAATCAACAGCAGTCTTTGGATGTTCCTGACTACCTGCTCTTTGTTGCAAAACTCCTATATATCCTAGCTCCTCTCTCACCTCCTTGGAGCAGCAGTTTCACAGAGCTACCTGGGATGCTGTCTCCCCAGCTGCAGCCCTCATTTTGTACCAGATAAAACTTAACTCACACCTCCCATATTGTGCCTTTTTTCTAAGGCAACATTGCTGTAGTTGTTTGTGTTTTTAAAAAATTAGATTCCAGTGTGATGCAAAAGTTACTCTGCCATTTTTTGAGATGTCTTCTCTCTGTGTTTTTAAACTCTCTACAATATAATGTCAGCATGCAGTTATCTTTCAAAATTCACCTAAGAAAGCAGTACAAGATTATGCTTGATTTTCAGTAATTTTAAAGTGGAATACTCGGTTAATTATAATGTTTGGTACTTTGTCACAAATAAATTTATATATTTGACTTGATTAAAAAACATGCTTTCTGGAATATAGCTATGGGAATTTCATAGTTTGAAATATGTTTAAAAGTTATTACAAGGTTAAAAATTATAGATGAATATCAAAAATAAGTTTTGTTACCATTGTGAATAGTAAATATTTGGGTACTGTTTGAGTTCTTCTCAATTAAAAAATCATTTCTATTCAAAACAAATGTACTTAAGTTTCAAAGGTTACTAGTACATGCTTTCCCCTTTTACCTCATGCTCGTACCATGTCTGGTTACAGGAGCATTCCTTCCCTCAAGTCTCTCAAAAATAATCAGGATAAAAGATGAGTGAAAAAATAACTACACATGACAAAAGATCCAAAATGATAATGAAAGTGAAAGTGAAAGTTGCTCAGTCCTGTCCGACTGTTTGTGACCCCAGGAACTATACAGTCCGTGGAATTCTCCAGGCCAGAACACTGGAGTGGGTAGCTTTTCCTTTCTCCAAGGGATCTTCCCAACCCAGGGATTGAACCCAGATCTCTGACGTTGCAGGCAGATTCTTTACCAGCTGAGCCACAAAGGAAGCCCAAAAATGATAATAAAACATCATAATGAAATAGAATATGTCCTAGCAGCATTAAAAAAAAAAAAAACCCATTTGTGCAACAACATATTTCTAGTCATATGGAAATCAGCACAAGATACAACCACACTTGCATTAGGTATATTTCTCATTACACAAGTATACTTCTTCATTCAATTCTCCACATCAAGGATTTCTGGCATAAAGTTACAATACAATATCCTCTGACAGTCTCCCCTCCCTAATAGGCAAGACGTGGCTTGCAAAGTAAACATCATAGTGGGTTATATGCAGAGGGAAGCAGGCCATTACAAAAGGAGGGATAAGTCTAGCGAAGTGGGAGAGTTACTTGTCCAAAGTGGATAGAACACATAAACAGCCACTCCACGGGTTTCTTTTGGGGCTATCCTAGATAGAAAGACCCATGGCTGGGCCCACTCTAAAGAGGTTCATCCTAGGGGTAGCATATTGTAAAGGAAAGAGCACAGCTGAATTGGGAGATGAACACCTGGGCTCTTGATACTGGTTCTGTCATGTGCTCACTGAAGACTCTTGAAGTTCATAGGTTGGGAGTTCCTTGGTGCCCATTTTTGTCCACAGTTCCCTTTCATTCCACATTCTCTCCTTTGGCAGCCATCTCACCTATACTTATACCTTCAATTGCCATTCATCCACATATGATTCCTGTGTTTCCCTCTCTAGGTCAGTCTCTGATCTAAATATCTTGCTACATTCTTAACATTCCCACTTGGGTATACAAAGGTATTGAAAAATCAAGATGGTTCATCATGTTCCCACCAGAAAGGATCCATTATACATTGCTCATCCCGGTTGATATCACTACCTGTCACACAGATAATCAGGTGAAACAACTGAGACTCACACTAACACCTCCTTCTATATCCCCCATCCAGCTCTCAAATCTTTCATGAGTTCATCTGTTTGTTCATTCTTTCATATGTCCTCTTGTCTAGTAGAAAGAAGACTATTGCTGGCTTAAGGGAGAATGGGGATAATCAATCACACAATCAAAGTCCTAGAGTGATCCATTGCAATTAGAAGGGGCTACTTCAGGAAGTTTTTTCACAGCAGGGAAAGTAGGGAGCATAGGTGGTGAGGCAGGTAAATTGGTATGTTTGGTGCTAGGGGCATATAGACAATCTCTTCTGTGATATTTTTGATATGCAGACAATCCGCATCTACTTTTCCAAAGAAACAAGAAGCCAAAAGAGCAGTTAAAAATGATGAGGTCTGAGAGAGTATTGAAGTTTTGAACGCAGACTAGATTGTTGTGCCACAGGGTTCTCAGATATTGAGAAAGTATATTGACTATGGAAATGTGGTAAAATTGCCAGCTAGGCCTGAATTCTTTTCCATATCTTACAATAGCTTCCCTTGTACTTTTTTTTCTCACAGCTCTCCCTGCATTTTCCACCAGGTTCCAGCCACACTGGTTTTTATCTTTTTCTGGAATAAGTCATACTCACTCCCACTTCAGAGTATGCTATTCCTTAGGCTAATATCAAAAGATTGCATACACACTCAGCTCATTCTTATCATCAAGGTGTTAGCTGAAATGTCATGTCCATAGCATGGCATTCTCTGGTCACATAACACGGTGCAGCTCCAGGTATCATCATGTACATTGTAGTCAAAGTAAGTGATGATGATCTTTAAAGTTGTCAAACTGGGGGCCCTGGAAATCCTTGACTGCTCTCTACAGAAATGTTATTTTTGATCCCATTTGTCTGTTTTATTTTCTTCATGGCACTCCTTGCTCACTGAAATTATATTAGTTATTTTATGTGTATCCAAAAAAGAATAGAAGCCCTATAAAGGGAGGGGCCTTTCCTGTCTTTAGCACTCAGTAAACAAGGCAATGGCACCCCACTCCAGTACTCTCGCCTGGAAAATCCCATGGATGGCGGAGCCTGGTAGGCTGCAGTCCACGGGGTCAATAAGAGTCGGACACGACTGAGTGACTTCACTTTCACTTTTCCCTTGCACACATTGGAGAAGGAAATGGCGGCCCACTCCAGTGTTCTTGCCTAGAGAATCCCAGGGACGGGGGAGCCTGGTGGGCTTCCGTCTATGGGGTCGCACAGAGTCGGACACGACTGAAGCGACTTAGCAGTAGCAGCAGCAGACAAGTGCTGCGTGGCTCGATTGTTACCTACCAGGTACACTAATACAGAAACAGATAAAGTTGAATGGCAAAACCACATTCCTGAGTTCTAGACTCCAGGGAAAGTATTTAGCAGGTCTGGGTTAAGGTCTTAGAAGTTGTGATTTTTACAAGATCCCAGCTGATTCTTATAAAAGTGACCTGTGCCTCATGCTTAGGCCAATGCATATCTTTTAAAATGTTGTTTTACTCATTCTCAGACATAAATTGTGGCAATATTTTCTTAGGTTTGTCTCCCAAAGTAAAAGAAATAAAAGCAAAAATAAGCAAATGGGACCTGATCAAACTTATAAGCTTTTGCACAGCAAAGAAAACCATAAACAAAATGAAACAACAACCTACAGACTGGAAGAAAATCCTTGCAAAAGATTGACCAACAAGGGACTAACTTCTAAAATATACAAAGAGCTCATACAAGTCAATATAAAAACAAACAAACAACTCAATCATAAAATGGGAGAAGACCTAAATAGACATTTCTCCAAAGAAGACATTCAGATGGCCAATAGGCACATGAAAAGTTGCTCAGCATCGCTAACCATTAGAGAAATGAAAATCAAAACTACAATGAGGTATCACCTCACACTGGTCAGAATGGCTATCACCAAAAAGTCTAAAAACAATGAATGCTAGAAAGAGTGTGGAGAAAATGGAACCTTCCTACACTGTTGGTGGGAATGGAAATTGGTGCAGGCTCTATGGAGAACAGTATGAAGGTTCCTTAAAAAAAAAAATAGAGTTACCATATGATCCAGCAACCCCACTCCTTGGCATATATCTGGAAAAGATGAAAACTCTTATTTGAAAAGCTACATGCACCTGAATGTTCATAGCAGCACTATTTACAATAGTCAAGATATGGAAGAAACCTAAATGTCCATTGACAGATAAATGTATAAAGAAGATGTGGTACATATATACAATGGAATATTACTCAGCCATAAAAAGAATGAAATAATATCATTTGCAGCAACATGTATGGATCTAGAGATTATCATACTAAGTGAAGTAAGAGAGAGAGACATATATGATGTCACATGTAGAATCTAAAAAATAGTACAAATGAAGTTATTTACAAAACAGAAACAGACTCACAGACATAGAAGACAAATTATGGTTACCAAAGGGCAAGTGGGGGGAGGGATAAATTGGGAGTATGGGACTAATAGATGCAAACTACTATGTATAAAATAGATAAAAAATAAGGATGTATTATATAGCACAGGGAGCTATATTCAATATCCTGTAAAAACCATAGTGGAAAAGAACCTGAGACTTCCTTGGATAAATCTCTGTACTTTGAATTCAGGGGGCATGGGTTCAATCCCTGGTCACTGAAGATCCTTCATGTGGTGGAGTGTGGCCAAAAAAAGAACCTGAAAAATAATATATATTTCTGATTTAACAAGAATGTAAACATTTGCCATTTGCAATCCGTTTTATTTTCACTTCTTTAAATTATTCATTAACTGATATAATATACAAAACACCAAATGAGTATTTTGTACCTAGAAGGTAATGATGAGTTTGTCCTGGTATTCTGAATGCTAACATTCCTGAGTGGCTAGGAGGACTCCATATTTTTATCTCGTTTAATCAATGAGGCTGGTGGAAGGGAGTAGCCTCTCCAAAAGGCCTTTATGATGAGAACATCTAACTCTCATTTCAATGTTTTACTTAGCCAAGTCAGTATC
This sequence comes from Bos mutus, assembly GCF_027580195.1. Taxonomy (NCBI): domain Eukaryota; kingdom Metazoa; phylum Chordata; class Mammalia; order Artiodactyla; family Bovidae; genus Bos; species Bos mutus. The sequence continues at coordinate 35,043,226 of NC_091646.1, read as the reverse complement.
GCACTGTGTGCTTCCTTATCAGCATCAGTGCCTTAAGATCAAAGTTCACACACTTTTCTGATGTTAAATCTAAAAGTCAAAATAAGACAATTGGAGAGCTTTTTAAATAGAAGGGTAGGGGGAGATTTTCTTCCTCTACCCTGGACTCGACTGTAGATGATTCAATTAAATGGAAAGGATATAATGACATTCTTTCTCTAGGACTCCATCTGGCAGCCAATTCTTCATAACAAACTGGCACAGAAACTCGTGTGGGCATGTAATGAATTTGTATGCTTATCCCTTTATGCTGTTACATTTTCAAGTAAGAGGGAATCCTCTAGTAGTCAAACTTTTCCATTCATGTTCAGGACATCTCTTTTAAGGATGGAAGGGGCATTTTAGATCAGATAGAGAGAGACCTTCTGCCTTACTGGGCTTCCCTGGTGGTTCAGAGGGTAAAGCGTCTGCCTGCAATGCAGGAGACCCAGGTTCGATCCCTGGGTCAGGAAGATCCCCTGGAGAAGGAAATGGCAACCCACTCCAGTATTCTTGCTTGGAGAATCCCATGGGCAGAGGAGCCTGGTGGGCTACAGTCCATGGGGTCGTCTGCCTTACTAGGCAGGACTACACCCACTCTCGGCTGGAAGAAGTTACAGAAGAAAAAGACTTCTGCCCCAATTCCCAAGAAATATTTTGAGTATGAAGTCTCTCAGTGGGGAGTTGTAAAGGGTGACACACTGACTGAAACCACCCACCCTGACCAGCACCATAGTAACCATTTGCATGAGTTATTTTATAACAGGAGGTCCTGGTAAGGAACACAGAACTAACAAGCCACCATCAACCAGAAAAATTCAGGAAATGTCAAAAGGAGACACCACATGTCCTACCACTTCCCAGAATCCTTCTCGCTGTCATCTACCTTGGCTGAGCAATGTGAGTGCCACCAGGAAGAACCCTGAATCAGAATGACTGGACAAAGAAAAGCCAGAAACTAATCCCATCACCATAAAGCCCAAGACTTTGAGCCACATGGCAGAGCAGTCTTCCTGGGTTCCGTTACCCTCCTGCTCTCCACCCAGGTGCCCCTTCCCAATAAAGTCTCTTGTTTTGTCAAAAAAAAAAAAAAAAAAAAAAAGAATGTAGGGGCAAATTGGGAATCAAAATGGCATCTTCTAAAGTGCCCCACTAGGTGCCCAACATTGGTACTTTAAAAATGAGGAAGGCTGAATGTCAGAGCAGTTAAATATCATTTTCAGGTCCCACAGTTAAAAGGCTAAGACCATCTCTGTGAGGGTTGTCTGACTCTAGTGACCATGGTCTCACCACTCTCCCACTTGAACTTCTCTTCTATATGGTGGCCTTGAAAGGATGAGGAATGAGTGAGTTTATGCTTTCTGGGTAGGAAAATCTGTGTGGAGTGGTACAGGTTACCAGGGGATTTGTACTAATATTTATCTTCCTCCATTTGAAGATTTCTGATAGATACACAGGATTAGAGTTCATGTAAGAAGTCTGGGATGAAATGTGGATAGGATCCTAGCAGATACCTAATACATGCATGGTAGCCATGTTCTATTTTATTCTTTCTTGTCTTTTTTCAACTTTTACCGGTTAAAATTTTTTTTTAATTTATTTATTTTCATTGGAGGCTAATTACTTCACAATATTGTAGTGGTTTTGCCATACATTGACATAAATCAGCCACGGGTGTACATGTGCTCCCCATCTTGAACCTCCCTCCCCCTCCCTCCTCATCCCACCCCTCTGGGTCATCCCAGTGCACCAGCCCTGAGCACCCTGTCTCATGCATAGAATCTTGACTGGTGATCTGTTTCACATATGATAATATACATGTTTCCATGCTATTCTCTGAAATCATCCCCCCCCACCTTCTCCCACATAGTCCAAAAGACTATTCTATACATCTGTGTCTCTTTAGCTGTCTCGCATATAGGGTTATTGTTACCATCTTTCTAAATTCCACTATATGTGTTAGTATACTGTATTGGTGTTTTTCTTTCTGGCTTACTTCATTCTTTATAAAACTCTCACTGTTTGCAGAAGACATGATCCTCCACATAGAAAACCCTAAAGATTCCACCAGAAAATTACTAGAGCTAATCAATGAATAAAGTTTCAGGATATAAAATTAACACACAGAAATCCCTTGCATTCCTATACACTAACAATGAGAAAACAGAAAGGGAAATTAAGGAAACAATTGTGTTCACCATTGCAACAGAAAGAATAAAATACTTAGAAATATATCTACCTAAAGAAACAAAAGACCTATATATAGACAACTATAAAACACTGGTGAAAGAAATCAAAGAGAACACAAAAAGATGGAGAAATATACCATGTTCATGGATTGGAAGAATCAATATAGTGAAAATGAGTATACTACCCAAAGAAATCTATAGATTCAATGCAATCCCTATCAAGCTACCAATGGTATTTTTCACAGAACTAGAACAAATAATTTCACAATTTGTATGGAAATACAAAAAAACCTCGAATAGCCAAAGCAATCTTGAGAAAGAAGGATGGAACTGGAGTAATCAACCTGCCTGACTTCAGGCTATACTACAAAGTTACAGTCATCAAGACAGTATGGTACTGGCACAAAACAGAAATATAGATCAATGGAACAAAATAGAAAGCCCAGAGGTAAATCCACGCACCTATGGACACCTTATCTTTGACAAAGGAGGAAGAATATACAATGGAGAAAAGACAATCTCTTTAACAAGTGGTGCTGGGAAAACTGGTCAACCTCTTGTAAAAGAATGAAACTAGAGCACTTTCTAACACCATACACAAAAATAAACTCAAAATGGATTAAAGATCTAAATGTAAGACCAGAAACTATAAAACTCCTAGTGGAAAACATAGGCAAAACACTCTCCAACATAAATCACAGCAGGATCCTCTATGACCCATCTCCCAGAATAATGGAAATAAAAGCAAAAATAAACAAATGGGACCTAATTAAACTTAAAAGCTTTTGCACAACGAAGGAAACTATTTGACTCTTTCTGAGCCTGATTATTGTCTCTGTGAACTAAAGTTGCTGGACTAGGTAACTGGTAAGGTCCCTTTCTGCTTTGTTTTTATAAGGACTAAAGATGGCTACTTAGTAGTTTTTGGATGCTACAAAGTGAGTCAGAGTTCCTCATCAACACCCCATCCCTCCTTGTAGGCTGTACTTCAGCCATATCAGACTGTCTCCTGGCTGTGTACCCCAAGCACATTGGGTACATTTCCTCTTCCATGTTCTTTGCATAGTCAAGAATATCCATATAGGTATTCCACTTCCTCTCGACAATCCTACTCCTGTACGATTTAGCTCAAAACTCATCTCTTTCCCTCCTGATTCTGACTGGCCTTGCCTGGCATGCAGTATTTTCTCAAGAAGGACAAAACAAAAGAATGAAGCCATTGCAGTGAAGGTTTAATATTCTTAATGCATAAAAGCAATAAATATCAGGAAATGTGGTTAATTGTATTGGTAACTAGGGAAATGGAGGTGAAAACAACAGAAAGCAATATTTCAGAGTAATCAGTTGAGGAAGACTTATTTTAAAATTCTCACATGAGTTTGGGTGAACTCCAGGAGTTGATGATGAACAGGGAGCCCTGGCGTGCTTCGATTCATGGGGTTGCAAAGGGTCGGACACGACTGAGCAACTGAACTGAACTGAACTGAAATACCAAAGCTCTGGTTTGTTTTTGGTTTTATTTTTTGTTTCTATGATACATAAATTGAGAATTTTTACCCATTGCTGGTGGCAGTTTAAAAAGGTAGAAACATTTGGGGGCATAATTTTATAATTTCAAGTAAATCTTATTCATATCCTAAGACTCAGATGTTTTATGCTTAGGCACATAACACCTGGAAACTCATATATACATACATACATATATTCATAAAACACTATACTACTTAAGGAGTGGGGCAAGTATTTTGTAATACTTTTTAAGGTCACATAGCTTGTTAAGAGGATTACTAGGATTCTAACCCTAATTTTTCTCACTCTACACTAGCATACTGACTCCCCCACGGATAGTCGCCCTTTGAGACTCAGGTTCGGGTTTGTGTAAATTTATTTGATGTGAAAACCCTGGTAGAATCTTGCAGGTGTAAAGGACAGAACCACTAAGTAGGAGGTTGTAGATAAGTTTAGGGTTGAACAGAGAGAAAGGTGTGAAGTAAGAGTTTGAATTCAGGTTGCCAGTGCCTGGCACATAGAAGTTGCTCATAAATATATAGTGAAAGGAGGAATGAAATATCAATATTGAAAAGATCAGCCTCTGACAGTGATCATATTTCTTTCCAACCTTTTCTTAATTGTATACAAGATAAAGGCTTGTTTTATACTTCCAGTTTTAGAATCTGCTTTGTAAAAATTAATTTTTTAAATGTTACTTGCTTTGAGAATGGGAAATATGAACTTTGGGTGATAAAGTGTATGTAGGTTTATTGATTGTAAGAAATGGACCACTCTGAGGTGGAATATTGGTAGTAGTGAGGGGGAGATTGTGTGGGTGTGCAGGAGCACTGGGTGTATGGGAACTCTCTGAACTCTCTGTACTGCTCAGTTTTTCCTTGAACTTAAAGCTGATCTACAAAATAAAGTCTACCTAAACAAACAAAAATGTTTATTGCTTTGGTTTTCTTTCCTTGCTAAAAGAAAGTGTTTTTGCTTCGAGAAAATTTAGGAATGAGAGGTCTTCATCAGCTGGTGACAAGAACTGAAATTGCAACTTGAATCTCATGGTTGAGAAGAACAGATTAGGAAGGGGTGAGGGAGGACTGCTGCTGCCGCCGCCGCTGCTAAGTCGCTTCAGTCGTGTCCGACTCTGTGCGACCCCATAGACGGCGGCCCACCAGGCTCCCCCATCCCTGGGATTCTCCAGGCAAGAACACTGGAGTGGGCTGCCATTTCCTTCTCCAATGCATGAAAGGGAAAAGTGAAAGTGAAGTTGCTCAGTCGTGTCCGACTCTTTGCGACCCCATGGTCTGCAGCCTACCAGGCTCCTCCCTCCATGGGATTTTCCAGGCAAGAGTACTGGAGTGGGGTGCCATTGCCTTCTCCAGAGGGAGGACTAGGGTTCCCTTAAACTCACGTAACAGACTTTTCTAGATGTGAAATGCAGCACAAGACCCTGTGCTTCCATTGCTATTACCTATGCAGTCTCTGAGCCTCATGACAGACAGATCCTACCTGATCAGTAAAATTTGGGATGATGGTATACATAGTATCTAATTTGCTTCCTCCTCTATTCATGATTAATTATGGACATATTTTCAGAAAGTAAATCTCTCATTACAACAACAATTTGCAAATAAATGTAAGACCAGATTCCAATCTCCTGTTTTAAAATGTTATTTTTATCGTAATTACGTAAGTAGTAAATTTTGGATGTAAGGTAAATTCAAACAACACAGAAATACATATAATGTCTATATTTTGCCACAGCCCTGGAGATATCCATTACTGCAGTTGGTGTATGTATAATTTATATATAATGTACACTATTTGAAGAGCTTTATAGAAATACCATTTTGTAGAACATTCTCCACATCCAGCCACCTGTAAATGATGAATTCAGTGTTTACACATTGTCCTGGCAATGCAGAAGAATCAGAAAAACTAAAGACTGTTTATCATCTTCATCAACTTTTAGGCCTTGAACCCTTACATTTTCAACATTAATACAAACTGGTTTATGATTCTCTTTTCAATGAAGAGATAAACAAACATACCAAGACCCCCCCAAAACGCTTCCTTACAAATCAATATTCCTGAACTACATCCTCCCCTCTCTCTTTTCATTTTCACAAACAATAAACTTCTCAAAACAGCAGGGAACTATTAATATAGTCACAGTCTCCACTTTCCAACCTCCCTGTCATTCCTCAGCCCGTCCTTGTCTATTGCCTCTCCATTTAGCTCAATCTGTTCTTAACAAGGTCACCAATGGCATCATTGTTATAAAATCCAAAGGGGTTCCTTTCAGCCCATATATATAGCCCATATATATACAGGAGCCCACGTTTCTGATGAAAATAATACATGCTCTTTGCTTCACCTTGTTAAAAAATCACAAACTTATAGAAAAGTTGCTGGTATAAAACAAAGGATCCTCTGCCCCACCTCCTTCTCTGGACCCTAAGAGAGCAAGTTGCCAACACAATGCTGATGCCCCGTAGCTCCCAAATACTTTAGAGTGTATGTTTTAAAGACAAGAATATTCTCCTGTGTAACTAGAAGACAACCATCAAAATCAGGGAATTATCATTAATAATATTTATTACAAGCTAATCCTCAGACCCTGTTCAAGTTTTGCCAGTGGTCTTAACAATATCCTTCATAGCAAAAGGATCCAGGACAGAATCTTATATTGTCATGTCTCTTTAGTTTTCCACAGTCCAGCAAAGCTCCTCAGTTTTTTCTTGACTTTGATGACCTCAACATTTTTGAAGACTGTGAGTCAGTCATTTTAAACCCTCTCCTCCCTCTCTTCCCTTTCCATTGCTTACTGCCTTGACACTTTCAGAGATACAATTCTAGATCTGATCACCAGCGGTATTTGTCCACATTGACTACATTTTACAAAGGAAAAGCTATAATTTTCTTTCTTTCTTTCTTTTTCTTCTGCTCTTATTTCAGTGACTCATCAAACTGTTTACTATTTCCATTATAACTTTCAAGTCTGTTTTGTGTATGACTTCTCTGGCATGTGATTGATTTGCACTAACACTTCACCTAAGAAATTACATAAATGGCAAATACGTACATGAAAAGATGATCAACAGTATTAGTCAAAAAAACAAACAAAAAACAAACAAAAAACAAACATTATTAGTCAATACGGAAATGTAAATTAAAATTACAATGAGACATCACTACACCCTGTGTGAATGGCCAAAATGTAAAATAATGACTACACTAAGCACTGACAATATTGTGCTTGGAGGATTGAACCCTCGTACACTGCTGATGGGAATGAAAAATGGTACAACCACTTCAGAACCAGTTTGGCGATTTCTCACAATATCAATCTTACATCTGCCATATGCTCCAGCCATTGAACCCCTAAGTATTTACCCTACCGAAAGAAAGCATGTGTTCATCTAAAGACTTAAATACAACTGTTCATACTGGTGTCATTTAAAAGAGCTTCATATTGGAAACAACCTCATATCCATCACCAGATGAATGGATAAAACAAATTGTGATATATCCGTATAACAGAATACCATTCAGCAATAAAAAGAAATTACCTATACAGTCAACAAATTAATAAATCTAGAAATAGCCTGAATGAAAGAAGTAGAAAAAAGTACATTCTGTACAATTCTATTTACATAAAATCATAAACAATGAAATTAATTAATAGAGACAGAAGTCCAGTGGTTTCCTGGGAATGGAAAAGATCCAGGGGAGGAAGTTTGAGGCCAGAGGCAGGTGGGTGGGGAGGTTACAAAGAGGCAGGAGGAATTCATTGGCTCCTTTGTAGTGTTAGTTTCATGATGTAGACATGAGGTAGGAGGTAGATGGACCCCCACCACCCAGGAAAAGCAATTTAAGTTCCCTCCCTGTGGACAGAAACTCCAAATCATCAATAGCAGAACAACTGAGAGGAGGCTGGGCCCTACCCAGATAAGAAATAAAAGATCACATGTTATTCATTCTTACTCTTCAGAGGCACAGGTCAGTAGTGGCCTGCCAAAGGGACAGGGTTTCTGGATGCAGCAGACCTGGGAGGTGCAGTGTGTGGCGTGAGTCTTCTTCAAGGAGGTCACCATTAGCTCCACTATAGAGCCACTGAGCAGATGACCCACAAACTAGAGACAAATTATACCAAAGAAGTTCTCACACTGTTGTAAAAATTCTAGGGCCCATCACAGATTTCCCAAAGTGGGGATGCAGCAAAGGGACTGAGAACTCCCAGGGAATTTGACTTTGAAGGCCAGTGGGATTTGATTACAGAACTTCCCTCAGACTGGGGAAACAGACTCTTGGAGGGCACAACAAAAGCTGGTGTGCACCAGGACCCAGGAGAAAGGAGCAGTGACCCCACAAGAGACTGCGGCAGACTTGCCTGTGAGTGTCTGGAGTATCTGGTGGAAGCATGGGTTGACAATGGCCTGCCGCACAGTCAGGGGCACGGACTACAACAGTCCTGGGAGCTGTGGTGTGCTGGCATAAGTCCTTTTGAAGGAGGTTGCCATTACAGCCATTACCCCTACCGTAGCTTGGCCTCAGGACAAACTACAGGTAGGGAACACAGTCCTACCCAGCAGCAGAAAATTGGATTAAAGATTTACTGAGCATGGCTTTGCCCAGCAGAGGAAGACCCAGTATTCCACACAGCTAGTCCCTCCCATCAGGGAGCTTGCACAAGCCTATTATCCTTATCCATCAGAGGGAAGACAATATGCAAGCCACAATCACAGAAAACTAGTCAAACTGATCATTTGGATCACAGCCTTGTCTAACTGAATGAAACTATGAGCCATGCCGTGTAGAGCCTCAAGACAAACAGGTCACGGTGGAGAGTTCTGACAAAATGTGGTCCACTGGAGAAGGGAACGGCAAACCACTTCACTATTCTTGCCTTGAGAACCCCATGAACAGTATGAAAAGGTAAAAAGATATGACACTGAAAGATGAACTCCCCTAGTCGGTATGTGCCCAACATGCTACTGGAGGAGAGTGGAGAAATAGTTCCAGAAGAAAAGAAGAGGATGAGCCAAAGTGGAAAAAATGCCCTGTTGTGGATGTGTCTGGTGGTGAAAGTAAAGTCTAATGCTGGAAAAACAATATTGCATAGGCACTGAGAATATGAGGTCCATGAATGAAGGTTAATTGCAAGTGGTCAAACAGGAGATGGCAAGAGTGAACACTGACAGTTTAGGAATCAGTGAACTAAAATGGATGGCAATGGATGAATTTACAAATGGGAATCCCTTATGATTATACAGTGGAAGTGACAAATAGATTCAAGGGATTAGATCTGATAAGAGTGCCTGAAGAACTATGGATGGAGGTTTGTGACATTTTATAGGAGGTGGTAATCAAAACCATCTCCAAGATAAAGAAATGCAAAAAGGCAAAATGGTTGTCTGAGAAGGGCTTACAAATTGCTGAGAAAAGAAGAGAAGCGAAAGGCAAAGGAGAAGAGGAGATACACATCCATCTGAATGCAGAGTTCCAAAGAATAGCAAGGAGAGATAAGAAAGCCTTCTTCAGTGATCAATGCAAAGAAATAGAGGAAAACAACAGAATGGAAAAGACTAGAGATCTCTTCAAGAAAACTAGAGATACCAAGGGAACATTTCATGCAAAGATGGGCACAATAAAGGGCAGAAATGGAATGGATCTAACAGAAGCAGAAGATATTAAGAGGTGGCAAGAATACACAGACGACCTATACAAAAAAGATCTTAATGATTCAGATAACCATGATGGTGTGATCACTCACCTAGAGCCAGACATCCCAGAGTGTGAAGTTAAGTGGGCCTTAGGAGGCATCACTACGAACAAAGCTAGTGGAGGTAATGGAATTCCAGCAGAGCTGTTTCAAATCCTAAAAGATGATGCTGTGAAAGTGCTGCACTCACTATGCCAGCAAATTTGGAAAACTCAGCAGTGGCCACAGGACTGGAAAAGGTCAGCTTTCCTTCCAATAACAAAAAAGGGCAATGTCAAAGGATGTTAGAACTACCACACAATTGCACTCATCTCACATGCTAACAAAGTTATGCTCAAAATTCTCCACGCCAGACTTCCACAGTTCGGGGACCGTGAATTTCAAGATGTTCAAGCTGGATTTAGAAAAGGCACAGGAATCAGATATCAAATTGCCAACATCTGTTGGATCATAGAAAAAGCAAGAGAATTCCAGGAAAACATCTACTTCTGCTTTATTGACTATGCCAAACCCTTTGACTCTGTGGATCACAACAAACTGTGGAAAATCCTTAAAGAGACGGGAATACCAGACCACCTTATTTGCCTCCTGAGAAACCTGTATGCAGGTCAAGAAGCAACAGTTAGAACCAGACATGGAACAATGGACTGGTTCCAAATTGGGAAAGGAGTACATCAAGGCTCTATATTGTCACCCTGTTAATTGAATTTATATGCAGTGTATATCATGTGAAATGCCAGGCTGGATGAAGCATCAGCTGAAATGAAGATTGCTGGGAGAAATATCAATAAACTCAGTTATGCAGATGACACCACCCTTATGGCAGATAGCGAAGAGTAACTAAGGAGCCTCTTGACGAAAATGAAAGAGGAGAGTGAAAAATCTGCCCTAAAACTCAACATTCAAAATACTAAGATCATGGCATCTAGTCCCATCACTTCATGGTAGATATATGGGGAAAGAATGGAAACAGTGACAGACTTTATTTTCTTGGATTCAAAAATCACTGCAGATGGTGACTATGACATTAAAAGACGCTTGTTCCTTGGAAGAAGAGCTTTGACAATCCTAGACAGCATATTGAAAAGCAGCGACATTACTTTGCTGACAAAGGTCCTTATTGTCCAAGCTATGGCTTTTCCAATAGTCATCTATGGGTGTGAGAGTTGGACCGTAAAGAAAGCTGAGCGCCAAAGAATTGATGCTTTTGAACTGTGGTGTTGGAGAAGACTCTTGAGAGTCCCTTGGACTGCAAGGAGGTCAAACCAGTCCATCCTAAAGGAAATCAGTCCTGAATATTCATTGGAAGGACTGGTGCTGAAGCTGAAGCTCCAATACTTTCGCCACCTGATGGGAAGAATGGACTCATTAGAAAAGACCCTGATTCTGGCGAAGATTGAAGACAAGAGGAGAAGGGGATGACAGAGGATGAGATGGTTGGATGGTATCACTGACTCGATGGACATGAGTTTGAGAAAACTCTGGGACACAGTGATGGACAGGAAAGGCTGGTTTGCTGCAGTCCACAGGGTCGCAAAGAGCTGGGCATGACTGAGGGAGTGAACTGAACTGAACTGAAATGGGCCTCAGGACTACTACAAAGCAAGTAGCTGCTAATGGATTGACATTCCACTTGTTAACTCTCTTTCCCATGAGATCAAAGGACCTTCTCTACTTTTAGGGTAGAATCTCACAGGAGTATTTCTTTTTATTTTCTTAAAATATCTATTTATTTATTTATTTATTTATTTATTTGGGGTTGTGTTGGGTCTTCATTGCCACACTCAGGCTTTCTCTAGTTGCAGAGAACTAGGGCTACTCTTTGTTGCAGTGCACGGGCTTCTTATTGTGGTGGCTTCTCTTGTTGTAGAGCACAGGCTGTAGAGTGCCCAGACTTCAGTAGTTACTGCACATGTGTTCAGTAATTTTGGCTCCTTGGCTCCATAGCTCAGGCTCAGTAGTTGTGGCACATGGGCCTAGGTGCCCCATGGCGTGTGGGATCTTCCCATACCAGGGATCGAACCATTGTCCCTTGCATTGCAAGGCAGATTCTTAACTGCTGGACCATCAGGGAAGCCCAGGAGCCATTTCATAACATGCTTTCATCCAGATCTATGAACTCCCTAGAGCCAGATGTCATATTCCACCACGAAGTGAAGTGTTGGGGTCTCCAGAGGACCACTGCCCTTGAACCTGGAGTAGAAGCTCCATCAGCCATCAGGACACAGGTCCTCAGAACCTGCCTCCTTCAGACACCTGATATGAGCAAGGGCATCAGCATGAGGAACCCACTCCAGTACTCTTGCCTGGAATATTCCATGGATGGGGGAGCCTGGTAGGCTACAGTCCATGGAGTCGCAAAGAGTCAGACAGGACTGAGTGACTTCACTTTCTTTCTATAGTTCCTTTTGGAAAAGGAAACGGCAACCCACTCCAGTGTTCTTGCCTGGAGAATCCCATGGACAGAGGAGCCTGGTGGGCTATGGTCTATGGGGTTGCAAAGAGTCGGACACGACTAAGCAACTAACACACACACACACACACACACACACACACACACATATCAGCATGAGAGCTGCACAAGGAAAGACACATCCAGCAATCACCATGGTTTCCCGGTGTAACTGCGTGCCCTGCACGGTGCTAGGCACTGGGTTAGCTGACAATGACATTGAAACAACTGGGTAGTGATTAAAACAACCAGATGTTACAATGAGCTTCCCACCATGGCCTTTTTCTTCTCCTTTCCTCATCTATCCCTTAACAACAAAGTTGAAAAGGAGTAAGAAGTGGCCTGACTTCATACAGATGTTCATGATCCCGCAATAACCACAGGGCCATAGGCTTACTCATGTGTTATCAGTGAATGTTCTCAGCGATCCTGTGGGGAAAGCAATCTCATCCCCATTTTACAGAGGGAAAAACTGAGGCTCAGAGAGTCGCTACCTGTCTCATCTCCTGCGCTCCTGCCTTAAGGAGGAAAGTGGCTCCAGGACACCCCTGGAGCAGGACGCCACACTCACTGGGGCCGGGTGGGACCCCAGAGCTTTACCTACGAGACAGCGGGACACCGAGCCCCAAAGCGGGAAAGCGGCGGCTTGAATGCGGATCCCTTTGTCTCCCCACAGCCCAGGGCGATCCCGCCCCCCACCCCCTGCCGGGCCCCACACCCTCAACAGAGTCCCAAACACCTCAAGATTGAACCTGTGGTACTCACAGGTTACGCGTCTCGGCAGAAAAGTCGTCACGGTCGGCATATTTACGTCAGGTTTCCATGGCAACGGCGATACGCAGGCTAGTCCGCCACATCCGGAAATGCCTTTTCACCCTCCTTCACCACCCTGGACTTCTGTGAAAGCAGAGCACGTTAGCTTTGGCTGCCAACAGAAAAAGCGTACTAATTAGAGGTACTAGACTGGGATCTGGGAAACTGGCAAACTCCAGGAGGAGAGTTGCCCCAGAGAGGTATCCATCCTGGGGTTCTTAGAGACGGTCTACCCCTCAGAAGGCTAACAGCCGTCGTCTGTGGTAAGAACATTCAGAGAATGCTTATAATCATGTGATTGAACAATCTAGGAACTCGGCAAGATGTCATTTAAAGAAACATTCAGAGGTGCTTCAGGGAGGCAGGCCTAGAATAATATAATCATTTAATAGGCAGAAAGAAATCTGGTTGATTCCCTATACAATTGGCTTCTGTTTGGGAAATTCTTATTATCCATTCCTGATACTTTCTTCCATGAGGAGGGACATCTATGACCAAAACATTTCTAGCTTCTCTATTAATTGACTTCTCTACTGTGGGAATCACTTACCTGATTAGTGGCTTTGGAAGGAGGAACACACAGCCCAGACCCTTCCCCTTCAAAACTCTTGAAGCAAGCTGCCTTTATGGAGCACATGTTTGCTTTGCTCTCAGGGCTGTGTCCACAGCTCTTCTTCCCTCCTCTGAGTCTTGATGGCTCCCCAACTAGTTCTACGATCTGTTACAGAATGTTTTTGTGTTTAAGAGGTTCCCCAAATACATCCTTTCTCCACATCTGGGCTCTGACCCAAGAACTATGACAAAAGAATAAAAAGAACATCAATTCTATTACTTATAAAGGTGATATTGGGGAAAATGGCTTAGATTTGTAGGCAATTGAGCTTCCTTTTAATGAACCCCAGAATCGTACTGACTTGACCAACTGAAAGTGCTTCGTGAGGACTTCCATGGTGGTCCAGTAGTTTACAATCTGCCTGCCAATGCAGGAGACACAGGTACAATCCCTGGTCTGGGAAGATTCCACATGCCACCGGGCAACTAAGCCCAGTCTCCACAACTACTGAGCCCATGTACCAGGGAGCCCTAGAGCCTGAGCTCTGCAACAAGAGAAACCACCATAATGAGAAGACTGTGCACTAGAGAGTAGTCCCCCCTCCCCTGCTGCAACTACAGAAAGTCTGCACACAGCAAGGAAGACCCAGTGCAGCCAAAAAAATACAACTGTTTCAATTGCAGCAAGTAAGTTTTTTAAAAAGTGCTTCATGAGACAGTCACAAAGGCCAAACACTGCAATGTAGAGCTATCTGCTGCTGGTGAAGAAGCTCTGTCTATACGTGTTCAAGGAAAGTAACTTTTTTGCCAAAGGTCATCCCAGTAGCAAAAGAGTGTTTCAGGAAACAACCTTTGACAATCATTTTTCAAAGTGAGTAAACACCCCTAGTTCTGACTGCCTACTCACCAAGCAACTCTTTGAGGATATGGAGCCAATTGTAGTAACAATCTCTCAGATCCTTAACACAGGAGATTGCACTGGAGGCTCTTGTTGTGGAGGGGGATTGGAATTAGGTTCTAAATCCCAAGAGTAGGGTGAAAAACATGCATCATGAAAATTTCCTGTGGAAATCCCTTCAAGAAGGAATGGAAATATTCAGAGATCGATACCCACATATAAACTGGCATGCAATCTATAGCCGAAACTATACCAAGCCTTCAAGAACCAGTGAATCCCTATCCTAGTCAATGATTCCAGACCACAGGAAAAAAGTACACCCAAAATGTATGTTTTGGATATTCATTTTTACTTAATAAATTCCCCCAAATAACAGCCATGTATTATCTCTCAGGATTCAGTGTGTTGACTTGGCTCAGTTGAGTGATTTTTGCTCTACATGATGTCTTTCACTCAGACTCACAGTCATCTGGAGGTGTCATTCTGCTGGGACATCCAAGAAAGGGTACTCACATGGATGATTGGTGCTGATTATCTTCTGGGGGGCTCAACGGGGACTGTTACATTCACGGTCTCCTACCCAGGGTGTCCTGATTTAGCAAATACAAATAAAGGACACCAAGTTAAATTTCAGTTTCAGATAAACAAAATCACATTATATTTGGCATACTTTGGCTAAAAATCAGTCTTTAGTTCTCTGGAATTCAAATTTAATTGGGTGTCCTGATTTTATCAGGCAACCTGACTCTAGGAGAGCTATGTGGAGAGGAACCAAGGTGCTGGTAGTGAGATATGGCTGTCTTGTCTTCATGATGTGTGACAAAAAAGCTTGGGCTGCTCACCAGAAACAGGTGGTAGAGAGGTTTCCCCCCAAGCCCACTGCCATAGTTAAGGATACAATCGGCAGCCTGGGCACGTTTTGTTGTGGGTGACAGATCTGTACAAAATGTGTTAGGACACATACTGCTGCAGTGTTCATCTCTGTTCTCCCTATGTTTACCTTCCCTACAGCAAGAGCCAGTCTTGATGCTCCTTCCCCTTGTCCCCAAGGAAGTTTGTGACAGGGCTGGGAGCAGAAGTTGTCTTACATCCACGTTTCTTCCATCCTTTGTAAAACCTTAAACTCAATATGAGGACTGGGCTGTTTGTACCTGCTACAGAAGGGAGGGTTTCTGAGAGCCTGGAGAGGGAGAGGAAGAGAAATTTCTTCTACACAGGGATGAGATCAGAGATCTACAAGTCCCTCCAGAAGTAGGGACCGAGCACTGCTGCCGCTGCTGCTGCTAAGTCGCTTCAGTCATGTCCGACTCTGTGCGACCCCATAGACGGCAGCCCACCAGGCTCCCCCGTCCCTGGGATTCTCCAGGCAAGAACACTGAAGGGGGTTGCCATTTCCTTCTCCAATGCATGAAAGTGAAAAGTGAAAGTGAAGTCGCTCAGTCGTGTCCGGCTCTTAGCAACCCCACGGACTGCAGCCCACCAGGCTCCTCCCTCCGTGGGATTTTCCAGGCAAGAGTACTGGAGTGGGGTGCCATTGCCTTCTCTGGACCTAGCACTACTCCATATCAATACTTGTGGTGGTTCTGTGGATGGTTCATCAAGGCTGGGAAAGCAGCAGTAAGAGAGATTTTCTCCTTTGAATCAAGGAGTCAGGGGATCTGAAGACACTGAGTCATCTATGTTGATGGTTCAACCCTGAGCAGTGTGGTCAGATGGGTCATGATGGCAAGGGTCTACCCTGGCTGCCTCAGGAAGACAAGATCCCATAAGTGGAACTGCTTTGTCAAAGAGCACACACATTGAATATTTTCAGTATTTACTGTTTAGTTGACCTTTACAATTTACAATCTTTTTATTAGTGTTTAGCACACACAACCATAAGACAAGAGAACCTGTTTTAGTAGATCTGAATCCATGATGGATTTTACACTTTTATTGCTTGCTAATTTGATATCCTGGAACTAAAATGTTAGATTATTTTAATCTTTCATTTTATGTCCCTATAAGTAGCATATTTTGTATTTGTGCCCAAGAATATATCCTGGAATAATTCCAGAATTTGAAAGAAAATCTGATCAGTGAGTTTATGTTTATACTGCATCCTCTTTAAGTGGAAAATGTAGGGCTACAAGAACTTCATATACTGCTGGTGGAGGACAGATTGGTACAACCTCTTTTCAGAAACATTGGCAACATCGATGAGAGAAGAAAAAGCAAGATCCCCATCAGCTGCTGCACTTTTGGACACTGACTGCAGAACATCTTGGGTACTCATGCTCTGGGAAATATGTGCAAAAATGGTCAAGGCCACATGGAATCATATCAAAGCAGTCCCATAGTCACTTTATTAGAGAAATCTGGAAAAGAAGCTATTTTCAGATTTAAAAGAAGGTTGCCAAAAGGAATTTTGTCTAAGATGCGGGTGTGCTAAGTCACTTCAGTTGTGTCCGACTCTTTGGGACCCCATGGACGTAGGCTGCCAGGTGCCTCTGTCCAAGGGATTCTCCAGGCAAGAATACTGGAGTGGGTTGCCATTTCCTTCTCCAGGGGATCTTCCCCCACCCAGGGATGAAACCTGCATCTCTTATGTCTTCTGCATCGGCAGGCAGGTTCTTCACTACAGCACCACCTGGGAAGCCCAAGATAGTATTTATATATTTATAGCTGAAACATTCACACAATTACATACCTTACATTATCCTCAAAACAACTCTGGGAGGATGGCATCATTATTCCAATTGACAGATGACACACTCAGATTCACTAATGGAAGACCAATCTTTCAGAGTCATCTTAAGGAAAAGGAATGAGATCTACCTCTTACGATCCCCAAAGGTCATCATCCAACGGTCTCCTTGACAGGTGATGGCCTTCTAGAATTTAAAACTTGTAGTTTTATATGTTTCTAAACTATGCCCACTGAGGTAGTGTTCACTGCCTATCCTCTCTCTTTGAAGAAGCTGATGGTGCAGATGAAATCCTAGTGCATAGTCATGTAGGGGGTAATGGGTCTGGTGTCAAAATCAAGAGTTTGTGATTCCTGCGGGGGCTCTATGGGAAACTGCTTCTCCCACTATCAATCTAAAAGGTAAACTAAGGGGCAGTAAAATGACTAGGAATTAAAGAAATAGCTTGATGATCTTCCTTCACTCTGGATTCCTCAGGAAAGCCATCCTGCAATGCCTCAGGCTTGCTTTACTATGGAAGTGATGTTGCTGTTGTTTAGTCACTCAGTCGTGTCTGCCTCTTTGCAACCCCATGGACTGCAGCATGCCAGGTTTCCCTGTCCTTCACTATCTCCCAGACTTTGCTCAAACTCAGGTCCATTGAGTCAGTGATGCGGTCCAACAGTCTCATCCTCTGTCATCCCTATCTCCTGCCCTCAATCTTTCCCAGCATCAAGGTCCTTTCCAGTAAGTTAGCTGTTCGCACCAGGTGGCCAAAGTATGGGAGCTTCAGCCTCAGTATCAGTCCTTCCAGTGAATGTTCAAGGTTGATTTCCTTTAGGATTGACTGGCTTGATTGCCTGGCTGTCAAAGGGACTCTCAAGAGTCTTCTCCAGAACCACAATTCAAAAGCGTCAATTCTTCAGTGCTCAGCCTTCTTTATGGTCCAACTCTCATATCCGTACATGACTACTGGAATAACCATAGCTTTGACTATATAAATGTTTGTTGGCAAAATAATGTCTCTGCTTTTTAACACACTATCTAGGTTTGTCATAGCTTTTCTTCCAAGCAGCAAGCGTCTATTAATTTCATGGGTGAAGTAACAGTCCACAGTGATTTTGGAGCCCCCCCAAATAAAGTCTTTTACTGTTTCCACTTTTTCCCCATCTACTTGCCATGAAGTGATGGGACCGGATTCCACAATCTTAGTTTTTTGAATGTTGAGTTTAAAGCCAGCTTTTTCACTCTCCTCTTTCACCTTCATCAAGAGGTTCTTTAGTTCCTCTTTGCTTTCTGCTCTTAGGGTGATGTCATCTGCATATCTGAAGTTACTGATGTTTCTTCCAGCGATCTTGATTCCAGCATGAGCTTCATCTAGTCTGGCATTTCCATGATGTACTCTGAATATAAGTTAAACAAGCAGGGTGGTAATATATAGCCTTGAGGTATTCCTTTCCCAATTTTGAACCAGTTGGCTGTTTCATGTCCAGTTCTAACTGTTGCTTCTTGACTCACATACAGGTTTCTCAGGAGGCAGGTAAGATGAACTGGCATTCCCATATCTTTAAAAAATTTCCACAGGTTGTTGTGAGAACAACAATATGGCAGAATAGAAGGACGTGTGCATCTTCTCCTGTGAGAACTCCAGAATTGCAACTCGCTGCTGAACGACCATCGACAGGAGAATGTTGGATCCCACACACACACAAAAAGATACCTCGCATCCAAAGGCAAAGGCAAAGATACCTCACATCCAAAGCCCCAACAAGATGGTAGGAGGGGCAAAATTGCATTTAGAATCAAACCCCATACCCACCGGAGAAGTTTGGAGGGCTCAAACAAAACCTTGTGTGCTCCAGGACCCGGGGGCCCCACAGAGACTGAGCCAGACCTGCCTTTGAGTGTATGGGTGTCTCCTGTGTAGGCATGGATCAGCAGTGGCCTGCTGCATGGACAGGGGCTCTGGCTTCAGCAGACCTGGGTCACCCCAGTCTCTATGTTAGCCACCATAGAGCCACCAAGCAGATGATCCACAAACTGCAGAACAATTATGCCAAAGAACTTCTCACACTGTTAAGAAAGTTCTAGGACCAACAACAGATTTCCCAACCCGGGGATCAGGCAAAGGGACTGTGATCCCTCACGGAATTTGAGTTTGGAGGCCAGTGGGATTTGATTACAGAATTTCCACAGGACTGGGGAAACAGCCTTTTCATGAAAGCAAAAGAGGAAAGTGAAAAATCTGCCTTAAAACTCAACATTCAAAAAACGAAGATCATGGCATCCAGTCCCATCACTTCCTGGCAAATAGATGGGGAAACAACAGAAACAGTGATAGATTTTACTTTTTGGGTTCCAAAATCACTGCAGATGGTGACTGCAGCCATGAAATTCAAAGACTCTTGCTCCTTAGAAGAAAAGCTATGACAAACCTAGACAGCATATAAAAACGCAGAGACATTACTTTACTGACAATGGCCCATATAGTCAAAGTATGGTTTTTCCAATAGTCATGTATGGATTTGAGAGTTGGATCATAAAGTAAGCTGAGCACCAAAGAACTGATGCCTTTGAACTGTGGTGTTGAAGATTCTTGAGAGTCCCTTGGACTGCAAGGAGATCAAACCAGTCAATCGTAAAGGATATCAGTCCCCGAATATTCATTTGAAGGACTGATGCTGAAGCTGAAGCTCCAACACTTTTGCCACCTGATGCGAAGAACTGACTCATTAGAAAAGACCCTGATGCTGGCAAAGACTGAAGGCAGGGGATGACAGAGGATGACATGGTTGGATGGCATCACCAACTCGATGGACATGAGTTTGAGCAAGCTCTGTGAGTTGGTGATTGTCAGGGAAGCCTGGCGTGCTGCAGTCCATGGGGTCGCAAAGAGTCGGACACAACTGGGCAACTGAACTGAACTGAACCAAACTGAACACAGTTAAAGACTTCAGTGTAGTCAATAAAGCAGACGTAGATGTTTTTCGGGAAATCTCTTGCTTTTTTATGATCCAATCGATGTTGGCAATTTGATCCCTGGTTCCTCTGCCTTTTCTAATTCCATTTTGCACTTCTGGAAGTTCTCAGTTCGTGTACTTGAAGCCCAGCTGGAAAGATTTTGAGCATTACGTTGCTAGCATGTGAGATGAGTGCACCTGTGTGGTCGTTTGACCATTCTTTGGCATTGGTCTTTGGGATTGGAAGGAAAATTGAACTTTTCCTGTCCTGTGGCCATTTTTGAGTTTTCCAAATTAGCTGACATATTGAGTGGAGTACTTTAACAGCAGCATCCTTTATGATTTGAAATATCTTAGCTGGAATTCCATCACCTCCACTAGCTGTGTTCCCAGTAATGCTGCCTAAGACCCACTTGACTTTACCCCAGGATGTCTGGCTCTTGGCGAGTGATCACACCATCGTGGTTATCTCGGTCATTAAGACCTTCTTTTGTGCAGTTCTGTTGTGCATTCTTTTCAATTCTTCTTAATATATTCTGCTTCTGTTAGGTGCAAACCATTTCTGTCCTTTATTGTGCCCATCTTTGCATGGAATGCTCCCTTGGTATCTCTAGTTTTCTTGAAGAGTTCTCTAGTCTTTCCCATTCTATTGTTTTCCTCTTTTTTCTTTGCATTGTTCACTTAAGAAGGCTTTTAAAAAATCACTCCTTGCTATTCTTTGGAACTCTGCATTCAGATGGGTATATCGCCCCTTTTCTCCTTTGCCTTTTGCTTCTCTTCTTTTCGCAGCTATTTGTAAGGCTTTCTCAGACAACCATTTTGCATTTCTTTTTCTTGGGGAAGGTTTTGATCACCGCCTTCTGTACAATGTTACTAACCTTTGTCTTTAATTTTTCAAGTATTCTACCAGTCTAATCCCTTGAATCTATTTGTCACTTTTGTTGTATTATTAGAAGGGACTTGATTTAGGTCATATCTCAATGGCCTAATGGTTTTCCCTTCTTTTTTCAGTTTAAGTCTGAATACAATCCTGAAGAATTGATGCCGTTGAACTGTGGTGCTGGACAAGACTCTTGAGAGTCCCTTGGAGAGCAAGGAGATCAAACCAGTCAATCTTAAGAGAAATCAACCCTGAATATTCATTGGAAGGACTGATGCAGAAGCTGAAACTCCAATACGTTGCCCAGTTGATGTGAAGAGCTGACTCATTGGGAAAGACCCTGATGCTGGAAAAGACTGAAGGCAAAAGAAGTTGGTGGCAGAGGATGAGATGGTTGGATTACTTCACTGACTCAACAGACATGAATTTAAGCAAACTCCATGAGATGGTGAAGGACAGGGAATCCTGGTGTGCTGCAGTCCTTGGGGTCACAAAGAGTCAGACATGACTTAGCAACTGAACAACAAAAACAAGAACAATAGGAAGTTAGGAGAAACTAGATAAAGGGGGAAACTGCTTTTTAATATGTGCTTAGTCGTGTAAACTCTATTTCACTAAAGATTTCCCCATTGAGTCCTGTAGCCTCCAGAACATGTCTGAATCCTAATTTCTCTCAGTACTCACATTTCATTCTGTCCAGGGTAGCAAATGTTTTAGATGTAATGAACGATATTATTTTCAAGTTATAATATTTAAAATATTAAAAACAGTATTACAAAATAATCATTAAATCTTGCTTGACAAGGCAGGAGTAAGTACTTACAAATTATATGGAGTGAGTTCTCATGATATTGAAGCATTCCCAGAGAAGTTCTAGAATAACACATGAAAAAGATGTCCATTTCTTCATGGGATTGGAATGCAAAAGGAGGAAGTCAAGAGACACCGGGAGTACCAGGAAAGTTCGGCCTTGGAGTACAAAATGAAGCTCAGCAAAGCCCAGTAGAGTTTTGCCAAGAGAATGCACTAGTCATGGAAAACACCCTCTTCCAACAGTACAAGAGATGACTCTACACATGGACATCACCAGACGGTCAAAACCAAAATCAGGTTGATTGTATTCTTTGCAGCTAAAGGGGGAGAAGTTCTATAGAGTCAGCAAAACAAGACCGGGAGCTGACTGTGGCTCAGATCATGAGTTCCTTAATGGAAAATTCGGGACTAAACTGAAGAAAGTAGGGAAAACAACTATGCCATTCAATATGATCTAAGTCAGTTCCCTTGTGGTATGCGGTGCAAGTGACGAATAGATTCAAGGGATTAGATCTGATAGAATGCCTGAAGAACTACGGATGGAGGTTCATAACATTTTACAGGAGACGCTGATGAAAACCATCCCCAAGGTAAAGAAATGCAAAAAGGGAAAATGGTTGTCTGAGTTGGCCTTAAAAATAGCTGAGGAAAAAATAGAAGTGAAAGGCAAAAGAGAAAAGGAAATGTAGAGTTCCAAAGAATAGCAAGGACAGATAAGAAAGCCTTCTTAAGTGGACAATGCAAAGAAACAGAGGAAAACCATAGAATGGGAAAGACTAGAGATCACTTCAAGAAAACTGGAGATACCAAAGAACATTTCATGCAAAGATGGGCACAATAAAGGACAGAGGTGGCAAGGGCCTAACAGAAGCAGAAGATATTAGGAATACAGAGAAGAACCGTCCAAAAATGGTGTGGTCACACCAGTGACCACAATGGTGTGGTCATTCACCTAGACCCAGACATCCTGGAATGTGAAGTCAAGTGGGCCTTAGGAAGCATTATAAGAACACAGCCAGTGGATGTGATGGGATTCCAGGTAAAGATGAGTGCTCTTAAAGTGCTGCACTTAATAGGCCAGCAAATTTGGAAAACTCAGCAGTGGCCGCAGGATAGGTTAAGTTCAGTTTTCATTCCAATCTCAAAGAAGGGCAATGCCAAAGAATGTACAAACTACGGTACAGCTGTGCTCACTTCATATGCTAACAGGTGGCAGTAGTGGTAAAGAACCCGCCTGCCAGTTCAGGAGACATCAGCAAAACAGATTCGATCCCTGGGTCGGGAAGATCCCCTGGAGGAGGGCATGGCAATCCACTCCAGTATTCTTGCCTGGAGAATCCCTTGGACAGAGGGGCCTGGCAGGCTATGGTCCATAGTGTCACAAAGAGTCAGACACAGCTGAAGCGACTTAGTACAGGTGTTTTTCTGGAATCCCCTGGCTCTTTCTATGACCCAATCGATGCTGGCAATTTGATCTCTGGTTCCTCTGCCATTTCTAAATCCATTTGTACATCTGGAAGTTCTCAGTTCACCTACTAATGAACCCTAGCTTGATGGATTTTGAGCATGACCTTGCTAACATGTGAAATGATCTCGATTGCATGGTAGTCTGAACATTCTATGGCCTTGCTCTTCTTTGGGATTGGAAAGAAAACTGACTTTTCCAGTCCTGTGGCCACTGCTGAGTTTTCCAAATTTGCTGATATGTTGCATGCCACACTTTAACAGTGTCATCTTTTAGGATTTAAATAGCTCAGCTGGAATTCCATCACTTCCACTGGCGTTTCATAATCATGTTTCCTAAGGCCCAGTTGACTTCACACTGCAGGATGTCTGGCTCTAGGTGAGTAGCCACACCATCGTGGCTTTCTGGGTCACTACTATCTTTTTTGTATAGTTCTTATGTGTTTTTGCCACTTCTTTTTAATCTCTTTTGCTTTTGTCAGGCCCTTGCTGTTTCTGTCTTTCATTGTGCCCATCCTTGCATAAAATGTTCCCCTCATACCTTAATTATCTTGAAGACATCTCTAGTTTTTCCCATCCTATTCTCTTCTGTGTTTTTTTTTTTTTTTGCATTATTCACTTAAGAAGGCTTATCCAAGACACTTTATTTGTAGAAAAAAATGAAAAATGCATTTAGGAAAAAATCATTCAAAACCCCTGAAACCATCTTATTTGTGGAGAAGAATTCCTAACGGTTGAGTATATATTTGTTTCTGAGACATTTTACTATATAAATATAACTGTTCATCATAGAGCATGGTAGTGAGGTGATAGCCTACTTATTATTTTATACAACTGCTTTCTTTGGAGCAATATCAATGTGGGCTTTCTATGTGGTACTAGTGGTACAAGAACCCATCTGCCAGTGCAGGAGACCCAAGAGACAGGGATTCGATCCCTGGGTCAGGAAGATGACTTCAGGGAGGTCATGGCAACCCATTTCAGTGTTCTTGCCTGGAGAATCCCATGGACAGAGGAGCCTGGCGGGCTAGAGTCCATAGAATCACAAAGAGTCATGATATAGGCCCATGTAAACATAAAAATGGGAATAGAAACACCAATGGCCAATTTAGGTATGATAATTCTAAGAATTGTTAATTATTATTGCTGACTCCCTTGGTTCCCCACAGTTGTAAGTGCTAAACCTGTAGTTGCTCATTAAACCCTCACCACAATCTATGAGGAGGAGCTACTGTTGCCCAACTTTAAACATCAGGGAAATGAGGCACACTGAGGGCAGGGCTAAGCTTAGTCACGACTAAGACGTGAACAGACTCTAGGTGCCTGCTGAGCCCCACATCTAACCAGTGCCCACTGCTACCTCTCACCTGATAATACTCATTGTCATCAGGTCACACAAAGCTTTGGAAAACCATACATAAAAACAAACTCAAAAGGGACTAAAGACTTAAGTGTAAGGCCAGAAATTACAAAACTCTTTATTAAAACATAGGCAGAATAGTCTATGCCAAAAACCGTAGCAAGATTCTCTTGCACCCACCTCCTAGAGTAATGGAAATAAAAGCAAAAATTAACAAATGCAATTTAATAAAACTTAAAAGTTTTTGCACAGCAAGGGAAACGATAAACAAACAACCCTCAGAATGGGAGAAAACAATTGCAAATGAAAAAACTGACAAAGGATTAATCTCCAAAACATATAAGGTGCTCAGTCAGCTCAATATGAAAAAAACAAACAACCCAATCAAAAAAATAGGCAGAAGACATAAACAGACACTTCTGCAAAGAAGACATACAGATGGCCGATAAACACATGATACGATGCTTCAACACTGCTCATTATTAGGGAAATGTCAATCAAAACTGCAATGAAGTACCACCACATACTAGTCAGAATGGTTATTATAAAAAAAAATCTATAAACAATAAATGCTGGAGAAGATATGGAGAAAGATAACCCTCTTGCACTTTTGGTGGGAATGTAAATTGATACAGCCACTGTGGGGAACAATATGCAGATTCGAAAAAACTAGGAATAAAACTATCATATGACCCATCAATTCCACTATTGGGCATATATCCTGAGAAACCCACAACTCAAAAAGAAACACGTACCCTAAGGTTTACTGCAGCACTACTTACAATAGCCAGGACACAGAAACAACCTAGATGTGCATATACAGATGAATGGACAAAGAAGTAGTGGTTCATATGTACAATGGAATATTACTCAGCCATAAAAAGGAACGAATTTGAGTCAGTCATAATGAGGTGGATGAACCTAGAAACTGTTATACAGAGTGACGTAAGTCAGAAAGAGAAAAACAAATATAGTAAATTAAAGCATATCTATGAAATCTAGCCAAATGGCACTGATGAACCTATTAGCAGGGAAGGAATGCAGAAACAGAACAGAGAACAGACTTGAGGACACAGCAGGGGAATGAGAGGGTGAGACAAATTGAAAAAGTAGCACTACACACACACACACTACAATGTGTAGAAGAGACAGCTAGTGAGAAGTTGCTATATAACACAGGGAACCCAGACTGGAGCTTTATATGAACTAAAGGGGAAGGATAGGGGGAGGGGAGTGGAGAGGGAGAGGATACACATACATAGTGGCAACTGATTTGTAATGTTGTGTGGCAGAAACCAGCACAACATTGTAACACAATTATCCTCCATTTAAAAATTTAAAATGTCAAACTGAGGTCCAATATTTTCCTCCAATTTAATAACAAGAAATTTAAAGCCCCGATATTCATCATTTTGGTTGTTATTGGAGGGGAATTTTCTTGTTACATGGAGGAAGGGGCTTCCTCAACCTCTCATCTCTCTTCCTGTCCCTGAAAAATATTACCGTTCTAAAGGCTTTTATGGGGGTGCAGTAAGAATGTACTTGCTTCCCTGCCATTTTATGTTTTACACACTTGCAAGAACAATAGACATCTCCCCTAGGTAAAAAATAAATAATATAAAAAAAGAGCAGAAAAGCAAGCTTTCCCCAAAACATACAACCCCAAAACACCTGCTGAATGTTTTTATCTGCATTTCATAGTTCAAGAATATATTATATTCTTTCTTATGCAGGCATTTATATATTTACGCATGTAGGGATGTGTTTGTATACTGATCTACAAAAGGTAACATCTCATTTTAGTTTTCCAACCCTCCTATCACTATAGTGGGTTGACATATGTCCTGAAAAAGACATGTCCAAACCGCAATCCCTGAACCTGTGATGAGACCATTTGGGGAATAAGGTCTGTGGCATGAAACTACATGAAATCATGAAATTGACATTAAATCATCCTGTATTTAGGGTAGACTCTACAATGAATGATTGGTGTCCTATAAGAAAAAGGCGAGAGGGAGAGCGTTGTGACCTCACTAGCCCTTTTGAGATTGCTACAGCACCGCCCCCAAGATTAGGCTTCCCTGATAGCTCCGTTCATAAAGAATGTGCCTGCAATGCGGGAGACCTGGGTTCGATCCCTGGGTTGGGAAGATCCCCTGGAGAAGGGAAAGGCTACCCACTCCAGTATTCTGGCCTGGAGAATTCCATGGACTGTATAGTCCACGGGGTCGCAAAGAGTCAGACACACCAGGGCGACTTGCACTGCACAAGAGAGAGGAGGGTCGGCTCAGAGCCCTGAGAAGTGCACAGGTGCAGTAGACCCCACAGCAAAGGTCAAACGGAAGTTCCTCTGCTGAGGCGGCATCCTGGAAGAAGCTTTGGTCTTTGTGGAGTGGTGGCTTGGGGCCTGTGCACCTCAGCAGTCTCGGGCTTAGCTGCTCAGAACTGAGGGAGAAGCCTCACCTGCAAACAGGGAGGAATGGAACTTGGCGCCTGCCTTGTGCCTCACTACGGAGCCCTGCGCCCACCACTGCCCTACTGCAACGGTTGGCAGTGCCTGGGAACAGTCAAGGTTAGTTTGCTTCCTTTTGGGATACTTGTCTTTAACACCGACAAACACACCGCCTTCTGGGGTCGTACAGTTTTCCTGGCCCACAGAAGACATTTGAAGCTCCCAATCCTGGAATTCTGGTATTGATGTGAATACACCTTATAGCATATTAGAATGGCTGTACTCAGAGATACCATCCCTTCCTTGTTGGAATGCCAGTGCCACATCTGTCTGGAAATCCTCATTGAGCCTGTGACACTGCCTTGCAACCACACGCTCTGTAAAGCATGCTTCAAATCGACTGTGGAGAAGGCACATTTGTGCTGTCCTTTCTGTCGCTGCCGGGTCTCTTCGTGGACTCGGTACCACACCTGAAGAAATTCTCTTGTCAATATGGAACTGTGGGAGATAATTCAAAAACACTATCCAGAGGAATCCCGGCTTAGAGTCTCTGGGCAACAATCAGAGGAAATCATTGATGACTATCTCCCTGTTCATCTATTAAGTCAACCTGGGGAGTTAAGAAGAGAATATGAAAAGCAGAGAAGCAAGGAGGAGGCAGAGCGATGAGCCATTCAGGAGGGAGAAAACAAAGCCAGTGAAGAATACATACAGAGATTACTGGCAGAGGAGGAAGAAGAGGAAAAGAGACAGGCAGAAAAAAGGCAGAGAGAGATGGAAGAAGAACTGAAAAGAGAAGAAGCGCTGGCAAGAAGGCTAAGCCTTAATATTAGCGATGTCTGTGAGGAACGTGTCTCGGCTCTCCTCTCGTATTCCAAAAAATCTAATCCAGTCACACCCAAGTCACGAAGGAAAAGGAAGAGCAAACGAAAAAACACTGGCGATATTCAGAAGTATTTGTCACCAAAATCTCAACTTGAGTCAGCGTCACAGTCTGAAGTTGTAGAAGAAGACAGGAAACCTCCAGGTCCGAGGAAACTGACAGCGGTGATGGGAAGAACCCTACATGGCAAGACATAGAAGTTGAGGAAGATATGCCAGCGCTTTCTCCTCAAATATGCCTTGAAGTTCAAAAGCAAGATGCAGAAGCTTCACTGCAGTCACTGAAGTAGACCTCAGTTATGTGCCAGTGGTGGAGAATGGTAGCTTGGAGGCAAAGTAAAAACAAAACAAATCAGTCATGAAAGAGAGTTATGTGTCATCAGTCATGAAGAGCCTAAAGCTGGAGTTTCCTCTTCTGGAGAAACTGCAGTTAAATTTTTATGGCGAAACGGAGAGTGGATGTACAGTGTCAGATGTGACACAGACACTGAAAAATAACACAGCTGTGACAGAAAATGAGGAGTCTCACCTACTGACCAATAAGGACATCTCCAGAGCAAAAAACCAGGAATCTTTGTCTGAAGCAGTCAGCAATCCATGCTATTCTACAAAAAGAAGGAAAATGTTCCTCAAAGTTTCCTCCGACCAAGAGTAAACAAGTCCTCTTCACCCCAAAACTGTTAGATTTGGAACGTCTATTTTTTGTGAGACATAAACAAGAAGAACAGGATAGGTTATTAGCATTGCAGCTTCAGAAAGAGGTGAATCAAGAACAAATGAGGCCAACCTGGCTAAAAGGATCCCCAGATGAATGTCAGCTACGAGCTACGTCTTCACCTCCAGGCAAATTACTAAATGGACAGAGGAAGCATGCCAAAGAGAGAAGCTTCCACAGACAAACTGATCTAGAGCATCCAGCACCTCACAGAACCTCGAAAAGTGAACATTGGCAACCTTCTTTTAGGTTCCAGTTGGAACATTGTTCAGTTAATGCAAGAAAGTACCAAGTTCTACTGTAGATACTTGTACATAAAATGACTCATTCCCTACAGCCTGGTAAGTCAAAGAAAAGTATTTTTCAGATGTTTCACAGATACACAAAGTAATGCTTGGGTAAGAAGAGTGTTTACAACCTAGTAAAGCTGGATTGTGAAGCTCTATCATAGACTCCTTATAAATTTTTCATTAGTGCTGCTCTGTGGGCACACTCATTGTCCCTAATTAAAGGCCTGTGTGATCACAGAGGCAGAGTATACAGATGTGTTTCTGCCAAACCCAGTTGTAAGCAAGAATTCCACTCCTTTCCTTTTTTTTAATAACTGTGACAGACTAAGTTTAAGTTGACAGTCCTTATGGATGTAAAAATGCCTTGGCCAACTCCCAGGAAATCTTAATGTCCATGCATTTCCCCCCAAGATGCATATTTTAGTGCCTTTGAGCACTTTATTGTCCTGACTAGTAATCAGAGCAACATTATCGTATACCGAGTAACTAAGGAAGCCAGGCAGAGTTTAAAATCTGTTTTCTTGCAAGTTTCTCATTACCTTTGCAGAGCACTTGACATGTATCTTCCACAACACTAATTTCCATCTCTAGTTTGATTGTTTTCAGTATTACAGCATTTTCTTTGACTTCAAATGGGTTAAACCGTGGAGTCAGAAAAATCAGACTTTTCTGGAAAATGATGACTTAGCTGAGAGAAAGGAGAGTTGGTGCAAAAGGAGTTAATCTTGGCTTGAGACTGAGTGGGGTAGATTGAGAATTTGGAAGTACTGGAACTGAGTGGATGATAGACAACTGGGTCTAGGATGGAGTAGCAGGTGGAGTTTGGCAATATATTCTTTCTTGTCTTTCTTTGCTAAATGACACAAAAAGCATGTGTGTTTTACTGCTTTTCACACCATACTATGTAAGCTGCTCTTCCAAAACACACAATGGGAATTTACTGTAGCAGAGTTATGTCCTAGTATCCTGTGTTATAGAACCTGACTAAACACGTTGTCTCCTTACGTGGTCATTTGTATTGATACTGACTCTTATTTGTGTTTATGCACAAAAATGGAAAGGATGATACTTGGATTTTGCCCTGTCTTACCCCAAAAGTTAAATCAGAGAGCAGCAATTTCACCTGTGAAATTTAACTTAGAGACTGTTAAACTTTTATTTCATTCATATGAAAAACTTGGAGCAAAAAAAACCCAACAGCTTTAACAGCATTTCTGCTGATGTCTAGTTTGCCATCCTTTTAAGGTTATAATACAAAAAATGTCCTAAAGCTAATAATACTAGCTTAAATTTGTCAGTGATTTTATACATAATTATGCTTTTTGCCTCCAAATTTCATAACTGAAATTCTGTAATTTTGCATACTTGATGACATATACTTCAGTATTGATTGGGTGATAATGGGTAGAATTCTGAAGGTAATTTAAACTTTAATTTCCCCTTTCTCATAAATGATTGTCCCCTGAGTGATGATTGTGCTGAAATGAAGTGTAGTTAGAAACTAACCAGATTTGTCTAAATAGACAAAAATCTCTCTTTTCATCAAACCTATATTTTTTAAGACCTGTTTTGCTTTACATTTTTAGAACTCCTTGAATTTAAAGTTTTGTAATTACATCTTCCTGGAGTAGTCCATTACCAAAATGGATATAAAATACTGTAATGTATTTAGGATTTACATATATAGCCACTTATTTGTCTGTGTAAAGTTTTCTAACATATTTTTAAGGTAAATTTTAATTTTTCAGTTACTCTTTCTGATGCTCCTATCATAAATGCATTTTTGTGATAAACTAGTAAATGTTTTGTGTCAGTCATTAGTATATACTGATGCGTTTCCTCCCATTTTTTTTTTCCTCCCATTTTTATGGAAGGGATATGACAGTGTTTAATTTCTCAGGGAGTACTAAAACTGTGCAGAGCTCAAGAATCTGGAAATGAAAATAATTGATAAAAAGAAAAAGAAGAGAAGGAGAGAGAGATGTCATACAGGCAAGAAGGCCATGTGAAGATGGAGGAGGAGATTGGGGCCCTGCTGCCACAAAGGAGCTCCAGAAGCATTCAGACCCAAACTACCCCAGAACATATGGAAGAAGCAGGGTCATGCCCAACATGCTGACTTTGGGCTTTATGTCTCCAGAATTATGAGAGAATACATTTTTTACGTTTCAGACAACATAGTTTGTGAAGTTTTGTTACACAGTCTTCAGGAGCTAATATGCTCACTAAATGCATCCCCAAATGTTCTTGTAAATAATCAAGACACTGCATTCTATATTTTTCATGCCTACTGTGAGAGAAATTGCAATAAAGATTTATAAGTAGAAATAAATATAGATAACGTTTCTCATTACCAGGGTTTATAAAATGTATTGTCACTTTCAGAGCTCACAGCATCCCTGTGAGGTAGTCATTGTTACTACTTCCCATTTTGTAATAGGAAAATAAAAAAGGATAACTGAGGGACAGGGAGAAGAAGAACTTGGGGGAGAGGGAAGAGGTTACCCAAGAAAAACATAAAAAGTACAAAAAAAGAGGTGTGTTGTTGTGTGTGTTGTTGTTTAGTCGCTCAGTCGTGTCCGACTCTTTCGTGACCTTGTGGAATGTAGCCCGTCAGGCTCCTCTTTCCATGGGATTTCCCAGCCAAGAATGCTGGAGTGCCGTTTTCTTCTCCAGTGTCACCTCTATAGAACCCCCTTAATTTAAAAAGAGGAGGAAGGGCTCACTGGAGTCATCAGAAATTCCTGAGAGGAGCTGGGCCTGGGATAGTGGGCAGGACCTAAGGGGGCTAGATGGAAAGGAGGGGATGGGGAGTCCATCCTGACTGGAGTGAAGAGTAGGGGTGCCAGGTGAGCAGATAGGGCTCAGAGGCAACTGATGGGACACTCCAGGGATCTGAGGCCATCCGGGTGTAGGACTGATTGGGGAAGGACCATAGTTGCTTCCATGGGACACTACACTGCCCCTTTATACACTGATATGGTGTACAACGTGGGTAAGGAGTAAAGTGCCCCATGTCTGTCACTGGTCTACAGGGCAGAGAAGGACCAGGTCCTCTGACAGTAGGGAAGCTGAGCTGATGCTAAGTTCCCAGAGCCTCCTTTAAAGTAGGAAGCAGGCATAAAGCAGAAGGATTCATGACTAAGGGGTCCCCCACACCTCCTGGAGACCATAACACTCTCTTTAGTTTCTCTCTGACCCCAGGTCCTATGGACTCCATCTGCCAGTGAGGTCCTGTCTGCCTCCTGGGGTCACATTCCTAACCAGAACACTCTGTCCACTCGTTAGCTCCTCCCACGTTCTGGTCTGTTCCATCTCTGCATCGTCCCTGAGATCACTCAGGCATTTCTCCTCCTTTGTTGCCTCAACCCCGTTCATCAGCTCGGTGAGGTGTATCCCAACACTGTGCTTTCCTTCACACCTATTATGATTTATTCCTTATAATGTTTCTTTGAAGAATTCAATGATTTGCACTCAGAAGTTATATAGCTAAGAGATAACCAAGTGTAATACAAAGATTGATCTGAAGTCTTCACAGTGAAGCCCATACACAATCTCTTATTTCAAGGAAATAGGAAAAATGAACAAAAGGAACACAAGACTCCTTTGGCTTCAGAATCTCAATAAAAAATAGCCTCAACAGTTAGTGAAATTGTAGGTGTTAACATATCATGGAAAACAGATCTTGTGCCAATATTAAAATTAACAGCCAGGCTTTTGTATAGATGGCATTTATTATAAACAGTAAAATATATGTAATGTCTCAACTATAAAACGTTCATATTAAAGTGTCTCTAACATGAGCTGCTTTAATATTTCGAGGCGAAAAAGTTTCAGAACATCACAGTGGAAACAATCCAACACTGATAAACTCTAGTGATCAAAGACATTCTCTTTTAGTTTATTTAAAACAATTCATGATTACAGAGGGAATGTCCCAGTTGTGTATAGTAGGAGACAAGCCACTTTTCCAGACCAAAAGGCACTCAAGACTTAGGATGACATGAGCTCTGATCCAATCCAGCCAACTGGAGCTGGTTCCTTTAAAGCAGTGGTTACATGTTCTTCAGGTTGAGCTCTCAAGGACAAAGGAAATTAGAAAACACTCCTTCTCTTTAAACCTACCTTGGGCTCCCCAGGTAGCACAATGGTAAATAATCTACCTTCAAATGCAGGATACACAAGAGACACAGATTCGATTCCTGGGTCAAGAAGGTCTCCTGGAGTAGGAAATGGCAACCCACTCCAGTACTCTTGCCTGGAAAATCCCATGGACAGAGGAGTCTGGCAGGCTACAGTGTATGGGTCGCAAAGAATGGGACACAACTCAGCATGCATGTGGACGCGCACACAGGCACACACAGACACACACTCACTTCACCCATACTGGTCAGTCTTATTGCTTTGGTCAAGTGAGTGGAAGGCAGTTCAGAGCCACCATGTTCCCATGCAAAGGTGCCATGTGGATGATCCAGACTTAATATCTTTCCTGAGAGCCCCTTGCCACACATTGTCATGAGATGATCAAGACCGTATACTTTGAGACTGCTTCCTGACTAGGCTCCTTTCAGAACAGACACTGACAATGCCTTTCTTCATGGGGCCAAATAGTTTTTCTTGGTCAACTCCTGAGTCCCCATGGCAAGGCAAGAGGAACTTGAGAACATTTGTTGCTGGACTTTTGTGGGAGCATGAGCGAATATGCGAGAGTAAGTCTTCTTCACTTCTAAACCACGGAGTCTACTTCAGTGTGGTGCTGGACTTGACTGGCCCAACTCTTGTGCACTAGTTTTTCCCCCACACTTCCTTTTTTTCTATTTTGTCTTCATTTTGTTAAATGACAGGTATTGGATCCCACCCTCAATAAAATAAAAACACTATATACTGGGGAAGACAAATAGGGCAACATTTCTATCAGAAAATATAGGCTTGAAGAGCATGGCACTATAGATGCTTGCATGACCAGTCACACTAAACATGCTCAGGGGTGAAAGTTTAGCATCAGTATTTTTATGCTTTTTTCAGCCTTTAGAAATGAAACACAACTTTTAACATAGAACAATTCAACAGTAATGAGTATAACCTTGAGTATTGATACTGTTGTGCAAATTAAAGGTGGGTGGTTTAGTCCAGAGCTGACCATCCTGATATCAATCCTTGGCACCTAACAGTACCTGTCATCACATTTGTTTATAACAACCTCTTCATGTTTTGGTGTTAAGGAGAAAACTAGTGTCCTACTGTGACATTTGCTCTTGCTAAAACATCTAGCAATCGGTGTATGTAGCTAAATTTTCTGTTTCAAGGAAGAAAGAAAATATCTTTTTCTAGAAGCTATTTCACAATCACCTGATTAGTGCAAATGTATGATAAAGCTTCTTCCAGGCAGATGGTGTCTGAGCATCCCATCAAATGAGACAAGGGACAATACTGGCAATGAGAATCACACAGCTGCTTTAAAAGCAAACATTGTGAAGAGGAAGGTCAAAGGAGCAAAGGGGTCAAGGTCCTACTCACACCCTTGATTCTGTGCCAATTCTGCACAAATCACACCTTTTGTCCATGTGATAATCATATCCGTTAGATTTCTGTGAATTTGTGGAGTTACAGGATTTTAAATTAAATTGTAAATGACCACTCACTCTGAAAAATTGATGTCATATGTTATTGTAGAAAGTAATTTTATTATCTTGGCAAATAAAACCATGAATTCTACATAAAAAGAACAATCCCTTCATGTTCAAAAGTTTTTTTTTTTTTCATTGGTGTTGCCAGGGGAAAGTGGCAGGATGTGAGAATGCAGCACAACAGTGAGACGGGGTGATGCCGCCTGGCCCGGGGCAGTCTGCCATCAGCCCCATCCTGATGTTTCATTGCACGTTCTGTATTCTCATGAACAGCAGAGGATGGTAGCAAGCAAATCTGCTCACGGTCACCCATTTCTTCCAAGAAATGAGACAGCGGTGTCTTGAAGAGCACATGTATGGTTTCCTAGATTGTGTCGCTTCTCCCCCTCTCCCATTCCTGGCAGAAGAAAACTCAGAAGATCTTTTGACTTGAATATTTTTCCACTTAGTAAAACTGCACCATCACCACATACTTTTTCTTTAAAGCTTTATTGATTTACTTGTGTTTGCAATGAGTCTTCATCGCTGCGTGCGGGCCTTCTCCAGTTGCAGCGCGCAGGGCTACTCTCTAGTTGTGGTGCAGGAGCTTCTCGTCGCGGTGGCTTCTCTTCTGGCTGCAGGACGGGCTCTAGGCATGCAGGCGTCTGTATGTGCAGCATGTGTGCTCAGGAGTTGCAGTTCACAGGCTCTGGAGTGCTGGCACAGTAGTTATGTTGCATGGGCTTAGTGGTCCCACAGCATGTGGTATCTTCCTGGACCACGGATCGAACCAGTGTGTCTTGCATTGGCAGGTGGATTCTTCACCACTGAGCCACCAGGGAAGCCCACCAAATGATTTTTTAAATAAATTAAATGAAGACAATGCAGGATTCATTCACATAATGGGAGCATCGACAGGTCCCAGAGTTAAGCTCGACACATTCTCCCAACCTATGCTGCCATGCATGGGCTGGTGGTTTTGAAGAGGTCCTGAACTACAGCTGAGCACAGGTTTCTGTGACTGCGTGCTCCACTTCCAGGTAACTTGGGCTTCTTGACCCCAAACAGCACATGCTGCCAACTTGGGCTCAAGTGGAGCCCATCCTGATTCAAGGCTTGAGTTCTGGAATGCTGCAGAACCTGAAAGCAGAAAGTTTGTATTTCCTGGGGAACAGAGACAAGACGCTATTTTGTCTTGGAAATGAATTTTCTTCCTTCTGGTTCTTTTCCTTCTTCCTATACCTTTCCTCCTGGCTCAGACGCAACCAAGGTGGATGGGACCCTTGCATTCTGCCTCCTCCTGCTGCATGGAGCCAGGCACTTGTGTGGGGGCCCCGAAGAGAAGTGGGCCTTGGGCAGGCTGGACCTAGCTTTTGTGCACTTATTTCTGCAGAGTTAAATCCAACATCATGACCACCTCCCACACAGAACTGCATTTGTTGACTAAACCACCCCCTTATGTTTGGGTAATTCTGTGCTCTGGGAGGCACATGGGTTATTCCTATCTTCCTCAAATGTGCATTTTACTGTTGCCCACACTAACTGACCTTTTCAAAGTCTGTTCAGTAGAATCTCTGCACAGGATTTCCCCTGGGATATAATAGTTTGTTTCTGTAAATAGAAATGGGTTATCTGGAGAGGTTCCTTCATACACAGTTGGCCCTATCACTTTGGATTCTTTTCTTGGTAGCTTTCATGCTTTACCAGGTGGGCCCACAATGCCCCGTTCATTTATCTTAAATTCATCTCTTTGCCAACCTCCTGAAGATCAGGATTAACAAAGATGCAAGGGATAATTCCTAGGCTTCCCTGAGTCCTTTGACCTTAGAGAAGAAGTATTTAATAACCAGGGAATTGATCTGACAAAATCAGATAGAAGGTGTTAGTACAGTTTGGAACATCACATTCAAATAGAGGTATGTTTTAAGGAAAGAGAAAAAGTCATTGAAGTCAAAGTAACCAAATATCCAAGGAGGAAATGTTCACTTCCCAACTGCCTGTTTAGAATATGGAGAAAATGTGTATCCTTATCTGTCATTCATTCATTGACTTATACATTCATATTAATAAATAATATGTTCCCCAACAGTGGTGAGGGTCTGCACGCCCAGCTCTTTCCATTGATGTGGTCAATAAAGTCCCCTTATCATCTACGATTTGTAGAACAAGACACTTTAAGTTTTTCGCTACATACATTGAAACAACATCCTTTAGTGTCATAGTGCATTTTTTTTTTTTTTTACCACGCTGCATGGCATGCAGAATCTTAGTTCCCCAACCAGGGATTAAACCCATGCTCCTTGCAGTGGAAGTGTGGAGTTTTAACCACTGGACCTCTGGGAACATCCCTGGTGTTATATATTTTGCTTCTATTATTAAACAGAATTTGGAAATTTCAAGAGGAAAAGGAAAGTAATCATATTTTGGGGCTGTTCCTCCTTCCAGATGTTTCTAGATTTATTCTTTTACTAATTCCTTTCTGTTTCCTCTATGCATTCTTCAGGGTGTATCTGCTAGTGAAAACTTTTTCTTAGTCTTTCTTCTCTTGAGAATGCCTTTTTAATCCCCAGTAATTTCTGAAGGATAATTAAGCTAGATACAAGACTTGAGGTTGTCAATTCCTTTATTCCAGCACTTGGAAAATGTGCACTTCCTTGTGGACCCCATCATTTCTGATAAGAAATTGCTGTCCTTTATACCACTTTTCTCCTATAGGTAGTATGTTGTCTTTCTTTTCTGATTTCCCTTTTGCATTTACTGTTCTGAGCTTTGACTATGATGTGTCTTTTCCTAAACTTCTTTAGATTTACTCTGCTTTGGGTCCACTCAGTTTCTTAAAGATATAGATTTAGACACCTATGTAATCAACTAATTTACTTTTATAGGTTATCTATTGTTTATTCTGGTTGCACTGGGGCTTTGGTGCTGTGTGTGGGCTTTCCCTAGTTGCAGTGAGTGGGGGCTGCTCTCTAGTTGTGGTGTGCAGGCTTCTCATTGCGGTGGCTTCTCTTGTTGCAGAGCCTGGGCTCCAGGCTCACGGGCTTCAGTAGTTACAGCTCGTGGGCTCTAGAGTGTGGGCTCAGTAGCTGTGGTGCACCGGCTTAGTTGCTCCTCGGTATGTGGGATCTTCCACGACTGGGGATGGAAACTGTGTCCCCTGCTTGGCAGGCTGATTCTTAATCACTGGAGCACCAGCGAAGTCCCTGGTCCATTAATTTATGACAAAAGGAACCAAGAATATACACTGGGGAAAGGACAGTTTCTTCAAGAAATGGTGTTGGGAAAATTAGACCACCACATGCAAAATAATGAAATTTGACCAGTATCTTCAACCATACACAAAAATGAA
The DNA here is from genome assembly GCF_027580195.1 of Bos mutus. Classification (NCBI taxonomy): domain Eukaryota; kingdom Metazoa; phylum Chordata; class Mammalia; order Artiodactyla; family Bovidae; genus Bos; species Bos mutus. The sequence continues at coordinate 35,005,645 of NC_091646.1, read as the reverse complement.
CTCAAAATGGGATTAAAGACTTGAACATAAGACCTGAAGTCATTAAACTCCTAGAAGAAGAAAACAAGCAGTACGCCCCTTGACATAGATCTTGGCAGTGATTTTTTAATCTGACACCAAAGCAAAAGCAACAAAAATAAATGGGACTACATCAAACTACAAAGCTTCTGCACAGTAAAGGAAACCATCAACAGAATTAAAGGACAACCTACTGAATGGGATAAAATAATGGCAAATATCTGATAAGGGGCTAATGTCCAAAATATACAAAGAACCCAAACAGCTCAGTAGCAAATAATAATAATAATAATCCTATTTAAAAATGGACCGATCTGAACAGACATTTTTCCAAAAATACATACAGATGGCCAACAGGTACATGAAAAGTTGTTAAACGTTATTAATTGTTGGGGAAGGGCAAATCAAAACCAAAATGAGATATCACCTTACACTTGTTAGAATGACTGTTATTAAAAAAAGACAGGAAATAACAAGTGTTGGCAGGGATGTGGAGAAATTTGTGCACTGTTGATGGGAATTTAAATAGGTGAAACCACTATGGAAAACAGTCTGGAGGTTCTGAAAAAAATTGAAAAAAGAAAAGAACTATCATATGACCTGGCAGTTCCACTTCTGGGTATTATCCAAAGAAAATAAAAACACTAATCTGAAAAGGTATATGCATCCTCATGTTCATTGCAGTATTATTTACAGTAGCGAAGATATGGAAATAACCTAAGTATCCACAGTGTGAATGGATAAAGACAATGTGGTACATGTACTTAATGGAATATTATTTGCCCACAAGAAAGAATAGAAATCTTTTCGCTTGGGAATGACATGGATGGATCTTGAGGGCATCATGCTAAGTAATTCAAACAGAGAAAGACAAATACTGTTTGATCTCTTTTATGTAGAATTGAAAACAACAGATACAGTGAATGGTTTGGCCATTGCCAAGAGCAAGGGCCCATTGAATTAATCAAGGTCATAGATACAGTGAATGGTTTGGTGGTTGCCTGGTGGGAAGATCCCCTGGAAGGAAGGTAGGTGCCTGGAAAATCCCATGGGGGGTGAGCAAAATAGAAAACTTTTTTTAGCTTAAATAAATTGAGTAAATAATTTTAATTAAAAATGTTTGTTTAGATTTTTTGCCAGATTTGATGATTATTAGCCATTATTTTTCAAATCCATTTTCACCCATGCACTTTTTCTCCTCTCCCTCCAGAACAAAAATGAGAAGCATAGTATATCCTTTGTTAGATCAATGGGTCCCTGAGGCTTTGTTCTTTTTAAAAACACCTTTTCTCTTTGTTGTTCTGATTGTATAATCTCTAACATACTGTCTTCGAGTTCACTGATTCTTTTCTCTATTCTGGTCTTCAGGCTATCCATTGAGCTTTTAATTTATGTTTCAGTTCTAAAATTTCTAATTGGTTTTCTCTATATCTTGTGTTTCTTTGCTGAGACTTGGCTGTTTTTTTTTCATTTGTTTCAAGCATATTTGTAAGTAATTATTGAAACATTCTCATAAGGTCTACTTTTAAATTTTTTTCCAGATGTTTCTGTATCTTATTTATTTTATTTTTATTTATTATTTATTTGGCTGTGCAAGTTCCTGTAGAAATAACTCCAGGCAGGTGTGCCCTCAATTTGAACACTTGTGGCAGTCATTCTGGGAGTACTTGACTGTGTGAGCCCTCGAGGAAGACTTGCATTGCAACAAATGCTGAAGGAACTTCTTCAGCAGAACCTTTTTTTTTTGCAAGAAAGGATTTGAGAACTAAATGGACCAAGGGACCCATAGAATTTTTGTAAGCCCTGACCAATTCTCACAGTTGAGTTCTGAGAAAAAGCCTGAACTGTGCTTGAAAGGGACCATTTTCACCACGTTCTGTTAATTTTGAATTAACAAAGCCTGCCCTCTACTTTAAATTCTTTAAATTCCTGGTCAGATAATTCCAACATCCATGTCATTTCTGTGTTGGTGTCTGTTGATTGCCTTTTTTCAATTTGAGATTTATCTGGTTCTTGGATATTGTATCCAGATTTTGAATAATGTGATATGACACTCTGTATCTTATTTAATTTTATTTTTATTTATTATTTATTTGGCTGTGCCAGGTCCTCATATTGAAGCCCCTTTACATTATTAGAATAAGCTCCATAATGTTGAGCTCCATAATAAGCTCCATAATTTTGAACTGTGGTGTTGGAGAAGACTCTTGAGAGTCACTTGGATATACCCAGAAGTGGGAAAGATCAAACCAGTCAATCAGTTTTTTTTAAAGCAGTCCTTAATATTCATTGGAAGGACTGATGCTGAAGCTGAAACTCCAATACTTTGGCCACCTAATGCAGAGAACTGACTTGTTGGAAAAGACCCTGATGCTGGGAAAGATAGAAGGCAGGAGGAGAAGGGGATGACAGAGGATGAGACGGTTGGATGACATCACCGACTCTATGGACATGAGTTTGAGCAAGCTCCAGGAGTTTGGTGAAGGACAGGGAAGCCTGGCATGCTGCAGTCCATGGGGTCACAAAGAGTCAGACAGGACTGAGCCATTGAACTGACTGACACAGAAGTCTGGTAACGAAGGTATGTTGGTTCCACCTTGTGACAAAAGCCTGAACTGCAGCTTAAACATTTGGGAACAGGAAAGTGGGACAGGGGCAAACTCACCAGACAGAGCTTTCTAGAAGTCTGAATGGAAAGGGAATTGCTTCGGTATGGCTATACTGATGGCCTCTTTCTGGCCATTTCATATAAAGAGAATCATATAATACGTGATCTTTTGCATGTTCAGGTTTTCACTTGGCATAATTTTTTCAAAGAGGTTCCTCTAAGCTGTAGCGTGTATCAGTACTTCATTCCTTTTTATTGCCAAATAACATACCACGTTTTATTTATTCATTCACAAATTGGTGGATATTTAGGTTATTTCCACTTTTGGCTATTATTAACAATGATTTCCATTCATATATTAATATTTAAATGTCTTATTCAATTGTAAGTGGTTACTTTCATTTATAGTTACTATGAAATATTGGCTACATTCCCCATGATGTACAGACATCTTTGAGTCTATCTGATACCCAGTAGTGTGTACCTCCCACGCCCACTCCTCCACCCCTTTTGTTCCTTCCCACCCACCACTGCTAGCCATGAGTTTGTTCTCTAGATCTGTGAGCCTATTTCTGTTATATTTGCTAGTTTGTTTTATTTTCTACACTACACATGTGATATCATATAGTATTTGTCTGTCTCTGTCTGACATTTCACTTAGCATAATACGCTCCAAGTCAATCCATGTTCGTTGCTTGCTGCAGGCATTATTTCATTCTTTCTTATGGCCAAGTCGTATTCCATTCTCTCTCTCCCTCTCTCTCTCTCCCTCTCTCTCTCTCTATCTATATATATATATACACACACACACCACACCTTCTCTTTCTCTCTCTATATATCCGTCTTCTTTATCCATTCATCTGTTGATGGACACTTAAGTTGCTTCTATATCTTGGCAATTATAAATAATGCCACGAACATTAATGCACATGTATCTCTTCATGTTAGTGTTTTTGTTTTGGTTATATACCCAGAAGTGGAAATGTTGGGTCATGCAGTAGTTCTAGATTTTAGTTTTTAAGAAACCTCCATGCTGTTTTCCACAGTGGCTGCACCACTTTACACTCCCATCAACAGTGTACCAGGGTTCCTAAATCTCCACATCCTAGGCAACATTTGTTATTTGTGGGGTTTTGTTAATGATAGCCATCTGACAGGTGTGAAGTGATATCTCACTGTAGTTTTGATTTGCATTTCTCTTATCATTAGCAATGTTGAACATCTTTTCATGTACCTATTGGCCATTTGCATTTCTTCTTTGAAAAAATGTCTCTTCGGTTCTTATGCCCGCTTTTTAATTGGTGTGGGATTGTTTTTTTATGTTGATTTGCACGAGCTGTTTATGTAAGCAGAATATTAATCCCTTATCAATCATATCATTTGCAAATATTTTGTCCCATTTAGTAGGTTGTCTTCATTTTGTCAGTGGTTCCCTTTGCTGTGCAAAATCTTTCAAGTTTAATTAGGCCATATTTGTTTAGTTTTGTCTTTATTTCCTTTACTTTAAGAGATGGATCAAAAAACAAACAAACAAAAAACATTGCTGCAATTTATATCCAAGTGTGGTCTGCCTATGATTTCCTCTAGGAGTTATATAGTATGCAGCCTTACATTTAGGTCTTTAGTCTATTTTGAATTTATTTTTCTGTATGTTAGGGAATGCTCCAATTTTATTCTTTTATTTGTAGTTGTCCAGTTTTCCCATGCACCATTTATTGAAGAGACTGTCTTTTCTCCATTGCAAGAACTCTCTGTCTAACTGCCTGAGGATCTGTCACACTGTTTTCATGACTCTGACAATCCTGAAGAGTACAGGCATATTTTGTTATTTTTCTCATGATTAGACTGTGGTTGTGGATTTAGGGGAAAAAATACCACAGAGTTGAGGTGCCCTTCTCATCACATCATATCTGGGAAGACATGGTGCCCACATGACATCACTGAATCACTGGAGAGGTTGACCTTCATCATTGGGTTAAGATGCTGTTTGCTGAGTTTCTCCACTGTACAATAACAGTTTTCTGTTCACCTGCTCTATTCTTTACAAGTGAATCACTAAGTCAGCCCTGCCTTCAGGGATACAAGGGAGAAGATTGATCTCACGGAGGGAAGGTATCTATTTGTATTATTTTGAATCATTTAATCAAGAAAATTTATTTCCTCTTTTTATTAATTCATTTATCTATATTAGTATGGATTTGTATATATTTTTATTATAAGGTTTGTGTTATTTTACTGAATGGATACATCCTAAAAATGTGATTTCTGTAATGCAGTATAAGTATTTTGACTTAAGAGCCAGGAACCTGCCAAAGACTTATCACCACCATTACACTGGTATTTCAAAACTAGTATATTGCTTAATTGTGGTATAACAGACAATACTTTAGGTGACACATTTAACTGTGGCAAAGTGTGAGACATAATTTTAGATGATTTCATTGGATACTTGGAAATCTTTAACAAAGAAATGAAAACAGGTACATCAGAGTTTATTTTAAATGACCATAAAAAATTGCTAACATGCCTTAAATTTATTTGCAAAATCCCTTTCAGTGAAGCAAGAATATGGGATGTAGAAGGGAAAGTGTAGACTTCCCTGGTCGCTCAGATGGTAAAAGCATCTGCCTACAATGCAGGAGACCTGGGTTTGATTCCTGGTTTGGGAAAATCCCCTGGAGAAGGAAATGGCAACCCAATCCAGTGTTCTTGTCTGGAAAATTCCATGGACAGAGAGCCTTGTAGGCTACAGTCCATGGGGTCGCAAAGAGTCAGACACAACTGAGTGACTTCACTTCACTTGTCTAAGGCACAGCCTTCACACTGTCTGACTGATTCTATGGAAGGTATTTTACAATTTGGGCTTTTTGGTAACTGATAGCATGACAATATAATCTTTGTCTATATACAGCAAATGAATTCTGTCCTGGGGACAGACATACCTCCTGGAGAAATATCTGTTTGTCTCCATTTGACTCATGATCTATAAATGTGACAAAGAGGTGAATATTGACACTGTCATGGTAAATTTAAAAGTGTGGGAGAACACAGCCCGTTAGATAAAGGGATGAAGATTGAGTCAGAGGGCAGGTGTGAGTTGAGTATCAAGAATTCTTTGTAAAATTTTGGTGCAAAGGGAAGAATATACATCAAGAGGACAGTAACTAGAGATGTGGACAAAGGCTCAGAGCAGTAAATGACGTTGTAAAAATCACCATTTATAGAACACTTGAGCAGGTTGAAATCTTAATGAGAATGATCCATCTCTTCTTAGATGTAACATCTCAAGGTTCCACACAAGGCTTCCCATGCCTTACTGCCTTGTTTCCATTCTGGAGACACCTAAGACTTACCCAAAGAGTGATGTAGAGTTTCTTCCTAATGCCCGTAAAATATATGAGTGGAAGAATAGATGGATGTACAGTGTGTCAAAGATGTGATAAGAATGTAAGGATCTTTATCCTTGAGTGTGGAACTCCTCAGGGAGATGACTGAACCTGTGTGGTGGGTGGTTGAGAGGATATAGCTCCTCAGGACTCTGCAACTGAGGCTGCAAGATGCTGCTGCTGCTGTTGCTGCTGCTGCTAAGTCACTTCAGTCGTGTCCGACTCTGTGAGACCCCATAGACGGCAGCCCACCAGGCTCCTCTGTCCACAGGATTCTCCAGGCAAGAATATTGGAGTGGAGGCTGCAAGATGGGAGCCCTCAATTTCAGAGCTCAGCAGCAGATTTAGTCAGACGGCCACACTTTACGTCCTGGAGCGGTCTATCCCTGACCTGAGCAGGTGAGTGCAGACAGGCTTGCCTTCCATCTGGGGAAAGGGACTACTGTCTGCTCAGAAGCACGTTTTGGTCTAGCTGTGTGCCATTTAGAAAGACTTGGGAATGAGCAGATCCAGCTCCTCTCTAATCCTGAACTCAACATACATCACAGAGATATTCTCAATCTCTTTCCAGGGATACACACTGTCATTGGGAGCCCCCAGAGTATACACACACACACACACACACACAACTGGAGCTTACAAGCAGGCAGTAGCATTAGGAGAACCTGCAGGCTTATGTGACTGTCACTTATTGTTAGGCTTCCTAAGTAACTAGACCCATTTGCAGTTTAAAAAAAAAAATGAGTTATGACTGACAGAGTCTTATATAGGAGGAAAGATTTATTTTCAATAACTTTGATATGCAGTTAAAAATGATGGCAATAGATTTTCCATTCATCACATCAGAAAGTATAACAACAAACTATGGAGTATTTCCAGTGGGTGAGCATGAGGGGAAACCTACACATTCTGATACTGCTGGTGGGGCCCTCAATCAGTCAGTGTCCATTAAAGAGTCTGTGCACTTCCTATCTGTATGTATTTGGGGACTGCTTCTTCAATTATTAATTACTAATCCTCAATTAGGAGAATTGTTCTTTATGGCTCTAGGTTGTTAGAGACTCTGTCAAAAAATATGTTTTAGTCCCTTGTTTCTTTGTTTATGGCATATAGGTTGTCTGGGGACTCTGCTTTCAAAAATACCTATAATAGTTTAAACATAGTCCCTTGTTTGTTTTAGCTTTACCAAGGTATAATTGATATGCCAAAAAAATTGCTTTAGCATCATCCTTTAACATATATATATTCTTGAATTTCTTTAGTCCAAGGGATGTCATAAACTCACAATAATCGCTCAGGTAAAACAAAAAAAGTCCTAAATGTATTCTTGAATTCACCTATGCATAAACCAAAATTTTGCTTGTGTTCTTTTCACACTCCCCAGATTTTACAGAATAGGAAATTGAGGTTGAATCAGGTTTACTGACTTGCAAAAATATAGGGAGACCTGGCATCCTGGAATCAGAAATGAAGATACAGATTACAGAAGTGACACAGGTCAGCAGGAAAGCAAAATTTACTTGATTTTGGCCTGATGTGTGGCTGAGCCTCATGCAGTCTGTGTGTGGACATGTAAGGTACTAGTCTCTGCTTTTCTTAGTAGTAGGATGATCCCCAGCCAGGTTACCTAATCTCTGTACATCATCACTTCACCAGCTACAAAATGGTGTAGAAATCATATTCTCTACCTCCCCAAGGTTGTGCAAAATACATGAGATTAAAAATAGTACACATTCAGGAAAGCTGAGTTCTTTGTCTTTTTCTGAGGTCAATCATCCTGCTTTTTGCAAATGTTAAGTTCCAATCATCCTATGACCATGCATAAGTGGTCATTCAATTATGAAACAGGATGAGGACTTATTGAGTTCATCTGATACAGAGTGTGATAAGAGCTGAAGTTTGGAACGTAATTATTTGAAATCACCACTTCTTCCTTCCCAACTAAGGTCTCAAAAGGAAAGGCTCTTTCCTAAATGGGATCTCATTTACCTCTATATCTATCTCACAGATCTTATCTGAAAAACAGCCAGCACAGGGGAAATGACTTACCCCAAGGTGGATGATGTACCTGGCACCAGTATCCTATTGCAGTGTTCCTTTGCAAACCTCCTCTTTCTGGATAATGTTGCATATATTATTCTGGGAGAGAAATTAACACAGAAGATAAAAAGTGCAAAGGGAAAGTATACGCAATAAAGTGACTTGGGGTGATGCTTTTGGTGGTTTCTTTCTCAAACCATATGGAGCTGGTCCAGTGATTGTTTCCTTCTTCCTAAACTAATTGACAAGTTACGCCAGCGAAGAGATAGGACACAGAAGTTAATACATAATGGAAACTTAAACATTTCTCTTCTGCTTAATATTTCCAATTGTCATCATAGAGTAATGCTATTTGGATTATGTCAAGGGACGCTCCTATAAAGGAAAGATGGGTATGGGGTAGGAGGGGAACTAACATCTATTGAGTGTCCTATGTACAATATCCTGTTATGACACTCGACATATTTTGTTCTTTTGCTCCTTAGAACAATTGTTTCCATTTTATAAATTAGAAAAGGCACACTCAGATATATTATATAATATCTAAGAATTATATGTGTGCATGTATATATATATAATATCCTACCATAACTGTAGAGATCACAGAAATGCTAATCCTGAGGTAGTGCTCTCCTCATGTAAAACACTGCATCCTTTTTACTTTGTGGTGATTCAGGGCTTAAGGATGTGTTTTGAACTGAGTATTTCTTCCTTGACAATCATGCATGTATGGATGGGTACTAATACTTTTCTTTCTCCAGGTGGACACTCTCAATAAATATAAGCATCTAGATCTCAGAAGAGAGATCTTCTAGGACGTGGATTTTCACTGGAGTGTCTGACAAATAATATTCACCCAATAAAAATGCATTGAAATCACAAGTCCATGGATCAGTGAATGCATGTAGAGCTTCTATGACAAAATACCAAAGTGGACAAAATGTGTTAACAGTTCACAGATGAAGAAATTAAAATGGCCAATAATCATAAAAATATGTTCTAATTCATTAATAATTTAAGGAATGCTAGGGAAAGCATCTAAATATCGTTTCATTATCTATCATCTGACAAATATAAGCAGCAGCAGTGACAAACATTTGAAAACTGGCAAATATGAAATGTGTGAAAAAAATGGGGACAAACATTTGAAAAGCTCAACTTCAGCATAGGTCAAGGAAACAGAACACAGTCAGAAATAAATGTAAATATTATGAACAAAAGTTTAGAGGTGGGTAAGAAATGAGAATGCTCTGACACCTTGTGAGAGAATTTAAACTACTGAAATCACATCCCAGGGAAGATGGCACGGAAATTTTTACACATGTACAAAAGTAAGCTGGTAAGAGGATATTTGCTGCAGCATTGCATGAAATAGGAAAGAAAAATGGAAATTTGGGAAGCTGTCCAAATGTCCATAACTATGTAAGTAAAGGCTAACAAAACCATTTATACTTCTCTATGGGCTTCAAGGCAAAATGGAAAAAATACCCCTGAAATTTCAGAGTTAGCTACTGATCAGGAAGAAAACAAAGCTGTGTTCCTGATTAACTGAAATCCCCTAAAGTTAGTCCTGGAGGAAGGCATAGCAGCCCACTCCAGTATTCTTGTTTTTGCTTATCTGGTGGCTCAGTGATAAAGCATCCACCTGCAATGCAGGAGATGAGGGAGACGTGGGTTCCATCCCTGTCTTGGAAAGATTCCCCTGGAGGAGAGAAATGGCAACCCACTCTACTATTCTTGCATGGAGAATCCCATGGAAAGAGGAGCCTGGTGGGCTACAGTTCATAGGGTCACAAATAATCAGACACGACTGAAGCAACTTAGCGCACACACACACAGTTAGTACTCTGTTCTGAATAATGGTCATAATAATGAGTAACTTGAATAGCTGCTAAGATTAAAGGACATGAAATATAAAGTACAATTCCTTAAAACACTTCTGCACATATCACTTGCCCTCCGTCCAGATCACCTGTCTTGAGGGCAATACCTGAGCTTCTGCCCGAGCCCCACCCCTCTCTTCAGGGATGAGCCAATGCATGTGGCCTGGGCACCGAGGTCAGCTGGCAGAAGGGGCAGGATTTCATCTTCTCTGTCCTCTTCCTCTCCCAGAGGGGTAGGTGAGTGAGTACTGTGGGACAACAGCAGGGGTGTGTGACCATTTCTCCAGCCCTGAAAGCCCATCTTCTGAAAGGGCGGCTGCTGTGTGTCCTCAGGAGGTGAGGGATGGAACCTCATCCCATCCTGACACTTAACCTGCAGAGGTGACCCAGGCTCTGTCACCATGATCTTGGGCATCTGTGACTGGGACTCATGGTGCCTTTGTCACAGAGCTGTCTTGGTGGATGAATGAGGAAACCTGCCCAAAGGGTACAGCACATGGTCAGACTTCAGGGCCCTTTAAGTGTTGGAGAAAGAAGTAGGGGCTGTCTGAGCATTTGTCCTAAAGAAGGCACTGTGAAAAGTCATTTCTCATTTTTTTTTCTATGACAATATACAAATCTTTATGAAGGAAGCAAGTATCTCTGTTATACCATGAGACAAACTTCTGAGATGAGATGGCTCTTTTATATTAACTGGTAATCTTTCAAAGAACTAATCCTTTTAGAGAGAGAATAGCATTGAAACATATACATTATCCATATGTAAAATAGATAGCCAGTGGGAGTTTTATATATGATGCCATCCTGCTCCCTAATTGTGCAGTGCTGGGCCAAGTCTTTATGTCCCTGTCACTCAGAGTTTCCTCTATAAAATGGGGATGAGCACAGCAACAGCATCTACCTCATAGGGTGCTATAAGGACTGATGGAGATGATACATAAAAAGTACTTAGCACATTAGTAAGTTTTAGCCATATTTCTTCCTTCTTATATGTCTTTATTGGCAATACTATCCCCACAGGCATAAAAAATAGGATATAGGCTGATGGTTCATTCATAACAGTCTCCTAGGGCCACCTGGGGGCTTCCCTGATGGCTCAACTGGTTAAGAATCTGCCTACAATGCAGGAGACTCGGTTTCAATCCTTGCATCAGGAAAATCCCCTGGAAGAAGGGAATGGTTATCCACTCCAGGATTCTTGCCTGGAAAATCCTATTGACAGAGGATACAGTCTATGGATTGCCAAGAGTCGGACATGACTGGGTCACCATAACAAATTACTATGAGCTTCATGGCTTAAAATGTCAGAAACTTCAGAGACAAGCTCTCATAGTTCTAGAGACCAGAAGTCTGAGATCAAGGTGTCAGCAGGGCCAGGTTCCTGCCAAAGGCTCTAGGGAAGCATCCATCCTTACAGCTGCTAGTGTCCTGTGGCTTCTGGAGCCCCTTGGTTTGTGGCAGCACAACTGCAGTCTCTGCCTCTCAATATCTCTTCACATGACTTTATTCCCTGTGTGTGAAATCTCCCCTCCTTTCTCCTATAAGAACACTAGCCTTTGTTGATTTCACCTCAGTATCCTTAACTGGGGCTTCCCTGGTGCCTCAGAGGTAACGCCTCTGCCTGCAATGCAGGAGACCTGAGTTTGATCCCTGGGTCAGGAAGATCCCCTGGAGAAGGAAATGGCAACCCACTCCAGTACTCTTGCCTGGAAAATTCTGTGGGTTACAATCCATGGGGTAGCAAAGAGTCAAACACGACTGAGCCACTTCACTTTTCACTTTCAATCCTTAACTGAATCAAATCTCTCAAGACTATTTCTTATTAAGGTCACATTAACTTGTATGATGAAACATTAACTTGTATGAGAAACGCTGGACTGGAAGAAACACAAGCTGGAATCAAGATTTCCGGGAGAAATATCAATAACCTCAGATATGCAGATGACACCACCCTTATGGCAGAAAGTGAAGAGGAACTAAAAAGCCTTTTGATGAAAGTGAAAGTGGAGAGTGAAAAAGTTGGCTTAAAGCTCAACATTCTGAAAACGAAGATCATGGCATCCGGTCCCATCACTTCATGGGAAATAGATGGGGAAACAGTGGAAACAGTGTCAGACTTTATTTTTTTCGGCTCCAAAATCACTGCAGATCGTGACTGCAGCCATGAAATTAAAAGACGCTTACTCCTTGGAAGGAAAGTTATGACCAACCTAGATAGCATATTCAGAAGCAGAGACATTACTTTGCCAACAAAGGTCCATCTAGTCAAGGCTATGGTTTTTCCTGTGGTCATGTATGGATGTGAGAGTTGGACTGTGAAGAAGGCTGAGCGCCGAAGAATTGATGCTTTTGAACTGTGGTGTTGGAGAAGACTCTTGAGAGTCCCTTGGACTGCAAGGAGATCTAACCAGTCCATTCTGAAGGAGATCAGCCCTGGGATTTCTTTGGAAGGAATGATGCTGAAGCTGAAACTCCAGTACTTTGGCCACCTCATGCGAAGAGTTGACTCATTGGAAAAGACTGTGATGCTGGGAGGGATTGGGGGAAGGAGGAGAAGGGGATGCCAGAGGATGAGATGGCTGGATGGCATCACTGACTCGATGGACATGAGTCTGAGTGAACTCCAGGAGTTGGTGATGGACAGGGAGGCCTGGCGTGCTGCGATTCATGGGGTTGCAAAGAGTCGGACACGAATGAGCGACTGAACTGAACTGAACTGAACTTGTATGAGGGTGTTAAGATTGGACACATATTTTCGGGGGACCCACTTAACCAACTTCAATGAGGTATGCAGGTTCCCAAAGTACATGTAGATGAGATCTTATCCACTGTAGATAAATATACAAATATACACATAAATGGGGGCTCCCCTGGTGGCTCAGTTGCTAAAGAATCTGCCTGCAATGAAGGAGAACTGGGTTCAACCCTGGGTCAGGAAGATCCCCTGGAGAAGGAAATGGAAACCCATTCCAGTATTCTTGCCTGGAGAATTCCATAGATGGAGGAGCCTGGTGGGCTACTGTCCATGGGATCTCAGAGTCAGACACAACTGAGCAACTAACACTAAGCACACAAATATATAAATGTCTACGGGGAATTCCCTGCTGCCCAGTGGCTAAGACTCCATGTTGCCAATACAGGGTGCCCAGATTTCACCCCTGGTCACCCCACTCCAGTACTCTTGCCTGGAAAATCCCATGGACGGAGGAGCCTGGTAGGCTGCAGTCCATGGGGTTGTTAGAGTTGGACACGACTGAGCGACTTCACTTTCACTTTTCACTTTCATGCATTGGAGAAGGAAATGGCAACCCACTCCAGTGTTCTTGCCTGGAGAATCCCAGGGACAAGGGAGCCTACTGGGCTGCCGTCTATGGGATCACACAGAGTCGGACACGACTGAAGCGACTTAGCAGCAGCAGTAGCAGCAGGGAACTAGATTGCACATGCCACAACTAAGAGTTCCCATGCCAGAACTAAAGGTCCCACATGCTGCAATGAAGATCAAAGATCCTGTGTATTGCAACTAAGACCCAGTGCAGCAAATAAATAGTAATCAATTAAAATTAAATAACTATCAATTGTTAGGTTATTAAAAAGATTAATATCTGCATTAGAAAATTCTGGAGGAATATAATATAGAGGATAATACAGTTTAATTGGGTAGTACCAATTGCTCTTGTACCTATATAAAAACAAAACAAAATGGAGCAGAGCAAGAGGGTTCCTAGCCCAAACATAGGAAAGCCTTTGGAATGGGAATGCCCTAGAGGCACAGGAAGGGAGATGAGATATCGGGGAACCCTTCTAGGACACATTCCACCCAATTCCATACTATAGTGGTCACTATCACTATTTTAAATTCCTGTGTATTGAAGTGGGGAAAACAACTGTACATCAGTTTGGTTGATTATGCTTTGCAGGTCTTATCAGATGAGAAGGAGTAGTGTCCACTGGTTAGATGTGGATCTCAGCAGCCACCCAGAATCTGTTCACATCATAGTCTTGTGACTGGCGAGCCCTGCCCTCACTCTGTCTCACTTCCTTGATGTTTAAATTCGGGTAACAGTAGCTCCTCCTCGTGGGCTGTGGTGAGGACTAAATGAGCAAGTACAGGTTTAGCACTTACAATAGCATAGGCAGAGGGGAAATCAGCAATAATATTAAGTATTCTTATCACTATTATGATATACAAATTGACTATTAATGTTACCACTGCCATTTTTATTATTATGTGTATTTGTACTGATTGGCATAGACTGACCTTCACAATATGTTTAGATTAAAAATTATTTTATAGTTTTCATTTGTATTCATTTTATTTTTTACTTGGAGGATAATTGTTCTAAAATGTTGTGCTGGTTTCTGCTGTACAACAATGTGAATCAGCTATAATTATACATATATCCTCTCCCTCTTGAGCCTCCATCCCACCCATCTCACCCTTCTAGGTCCTCACAGAGCACCAGGCTGCGCTCTCTGTGTTATATAGGAGCTTCCCACTAGTTATCTGGCTTACACCTGAGAGTATATATATATATATATGTCTATGCTACTTTCTCAATTTATCCTACCCTCTTCTCTCCCATATTATTTTAAAACTCCACATATAATCGATATGATATAATATTTGTCTTTCTCTGAGTTACTTCACATATTGTAAATGAACTACACTTAAATTAAAAAAAAACACCAATTGAATAACAAAATTTCTAAAAATGTATTCAAATGATAACAGTGCTTATCCACTGTAAGAGTCTCTAATTTTTTTTTCCTCTCCTATATTTCACATTTTTTATTTATAACAAAAGTGTCTTGGTTTTTTGGTAGTGAAAAAAATAGTATTTTTAGCCCTTCCCAAAGGAAACTGTTCAGCAGCAAAATGAGGAACATCCCTAAGCCAAGGGAATGAGGTAACAGCATGGTCCAAGGTAGTTCACGAATCTACCACATGACAGTCCCAACTGGGCAACTTTAGGGACAAGACAGAGGCTTAAGGGAGGGGCAAGATTGTCTCTCAAATAAGCCTTCCAGTCAGCATTCAGATGGTGTTGCCAATTCCTAGAATTTTAGTGAGGTCAAGAGATGAAAGCAAGTTTCACAACATGCTTCTTTCTGTCCCCTCCAAATAAAGCCCCCTGAACTGAAACCAGGTTCACTGGTTTAACTACACAGTGAGCCAAGTTTAACTTGCAGCTTCTCCCTCAGGAGGAAAAGGCAAGAGTGATTCACCTCTCTTCTTTTGCTCCAGAAAAATACCTAGTAGATTCAATATCACACTTGGTTCTTCTCTACTGGATCTTGTTTCTGAGGCTCAGAGTCCATACCTTCTCTAATGTTCCACTGTAAGGAAGAGTAAGGAGATAAACACATGGAATAGAGAGGAAAATGAGAAGAAGGGAAAGCCCGTGAAAAGCAAGGGAAGGGGCTCAGGATCTGCTTGCCTGCCCCCTCTCATTTCCCTGGAAGCTGTGCAATGATGCTTTTCCTCTTCCCCAGCTCCATCACACAGCCCCCTCCACACACAGCAGTGACACTGAGGCTCTCACATCATGGACATGTGCCCTTATCCCTGCTTATGTTATATGTCCAAGTATTCTCTCCAGTAGACATGCTATTATGGAAATGAGGTATCACATTGACAGAATCAAGGAGGTAATGTTGGAATGGGAACTAACATTGCTGAAAGGTTACTAAATGCCACACCATGTTGGTTATCTTCATTTCCTCTTCATATGCTCAAAGTAATGCCTTGAAGTGGACATCATCACTTCCTTTCTGCAGACTGGCATATCCTCACGTTCAGAGAGCAAAGCACATATTCAGAGAATCCTAGGAAGGCATAAAATGGACAGAGAGGCAACTTTGTAGGGCTGACAGGCCAATTTTGTGACAGTTTGATCATAAAAATAAATAATTCTGTCAGATGGTAACCCTTTGAAAAAATAAGAATCTATGAGTCATACTAATAAAAGAAATATATGAATAAATAAATGATAGGGGAGAAGGGAAAGCTCAACCCAACATCTGAATGTCAATTAACATCAATAAATCTAGAAGAAATGACAAAATTACAAAAGCAGCACTTAACAACTAAAATAGTCATGACAGATTCAGATAAGAGTCACAAATGGATTTCAGTCTGTAATAAATCCCACAGCAGTCACTGAGTCCCCATGGTAACCATGCTGACCAAGGAAATCTGTGATAAAACAAATAGCAACGATCTTGATATGTTTCCTAATATGTGCTAGGAACTGAGCAGGACTGACATAACACACAGGAATTAACCTCAAATATTCCTGACACAAATATTCCTCACAACTGCACCAATACACACACACACACACACACATCCCCACCTACATACATGGATACCCACATTCATAATGCTCTCTCCCACTTTTTCTTACCACCCAAGAACCCAGGAATTCATCCAGGTAGATTTGTTTGAGGATAATGAAGATAACTCTACAATTCAATCCTAACCACACAAACATTAAAGCTATAAAACTATTTCATTTCAGTGAATGATTTTCTGGAGGTGACCTGTAGAATCATCTCTATGATATTTTTGCCCTTTGTTTTGGTACATTGCCAATGACATCTAAAAGCTGATATGAGCATCTAGGCAAATGAATATTGTGATGGTAATTTTATGTATCAACTTGCCGGGATCACAGTGCCCAGATATTTGATCAAACATTATTCTAGATGTTTCTGTGTGAGTGTTTTTGAATGAGAATCACATTTAAATAGGTAGAATTTGGGTAAAGCACTTAGCCCTCCATAATGTGGATGGGCTTCATCCAATCAGTTGAAGGCATGGATAGACCAAAAGGCTGACCTTCTCTGAACAAGAAGGAATTCTGCCAGGAGACTGCCTTTGAACTTCATCTACAACATAGGCTCTTTGTGGTTTGCTAGCAGGCTGCCTTCAGACTCCAACTGTAACTCTTTCCTGAGCCTCCAGCCTGTTGGCCTCCTGCATTAGACTTTGGACTCACCAAGCCTATTCAATCTCATTAGTCAATTCCTCAAAATACATCCTATTGTTTCTGTTTCTCTGGGAACCTAAATAATACACATATTAAGCATCAAGAATCTTTTCTATTCTATTCTGTGGTGCTTTCAACCCAAAAGATTTCCCAGCAACATCTGGTTACTGACGGTTCAGTGAAAATATATCTGGGATTTGTATTAAAAAAACAGTGCCATTCATGGAAGCAATTTAAATATCCATCAACGGATGAATGGATAAAGATGGTGTGCTACATATACACAATGGAATATTACTCAGCCATGTAAAGTAACAAAGTTGAATCATTTGTAGAGATGTAGATAGAACTACAGTTTGTCATACAGAGTCAAGGAAGTTAGAGAGAGAAAAACAAATATGGTATATTAAAGTATACATGTAGAATCAAGAAAAATGGTACCAATAAACCTATTTGCAGGGCATGAACAGACATGCATAGAGAACGAAAATGTGGATATGGGGAGGGGGAAACAGGGGTGGGATGAATCATGAGATTGGGATTGACATATACACATTACCATGTGTAAAACAGATAGCTAGTACGAACCTGCTATATAGCACACTGAGCTCAGCCTGGTGATTTGTGGTGGCCCAGATGTGTGTGGGGGAGATCCAAGAGGGAGGAGATATATGGAGCTGATATACTTCATTCTACAGCAGAAACTAACACATTGTAAAGCACTATTATTCCAATTTTTTAAAATGTCATCAATAATAGCAACAATATTCATATATAAAGTATGAATATATAGAGGTAATCTATGTAGCACACCTATGTCCATAGATGTGTATGACCTGTAATCTGAATCTGCAGAACCTTGCTGAGAGAAATTAAAGAAGTCCTAATAAATAGACTGACTACAATAGTCCTGAGAGCCAAAGTGTTGGCATATGTCCTTTTGAAAGGACATCATCATTATCCCAATTACCCCTACCACAGTTGGGCCTCAGGCCAAACTACAGGAAGGGAACACAGCCCCACCCATCAACAGAAAATTGGGTTAAAGATTTACTGAGCATGGCCCCCCCACTAGAGCAAGACCCAGTTTTCCCCACAGCCAGTCCTCCCATCGGGAAGCTTCCACAATCCTCTTATCCTCATCCATCAGAGGGCAAATAGAATGAAAACCAGTCACAGAAAACTAACCAAACTAATCACAAGGATTACAGTCTTGTCTAATTCAATGAAACTATGAGCCATGCTGTGGAGGGCCATCCAAGACAGATGGGTCATGGTGGAGAGTTCTGACAAAACGTGGTCCATTGGAGAAGGGAATGGCAAACCACTTCAGTATTCTTGCCTTGAGAACCCCATGAACATTATGAAAAGGCAAAAAGATATGACACTGAAAGATGAACTCCCCATTTTCATAAGTTCCATTTTCATAATGGAAATCTTATTTGGTACAAGAAGGCAAAGTAAAAAGAGTAGAAATAAAAGACACACAAATTGTAATGTAAAAAAATGTCTTTCATCTTTGTGGATGACATTATTGTCTGTGAAGAAAATCCCAAGAAATGTATATTGCAAAAGTAGAAATAAAACCAAAAGAACTGGACATGCATAACTAAAAAAATGGACTCTTACACATACCTCAATGGCACCCCACTCCAGTACTCTTGCCTGGAAAATCCCATGGACGGAGGAGCTTAGTGGGCTGCAGTCCATGGGGTCGCTAAGAGTTCGACACGACTGAGCAACTTCACTTTCACTTTTCACTTTCATGCATTGGAGAAGGAAATGGCAACCCACCCAGTGTTCTTGCCTGGAGAGTCCCAGGAACGGGGGAGCCTGGTGGGCTGCCGTCTATGGGGTCGCACGGAGTCAGACACGACTGAAGAGACTTAGCAGCAGCAACACATACCTCACAACTTATAGAAGAAACAACTCAAAGTGTAGCGTACTTAAATATTAATTTATATTTAAACATATTTAAATATATTAAAAATAAAAGTAAAGCATGCCATAAATCATGAAATGTAGATCTAAGACCTAAGAAAATAAAGATGAACTCCCCAGGTCGGCAGGTGTCCAATATGCTACTGGAGAAGAGCAGAGAGATAGCTCCAGAAGGAAAGAAGAGCGTTAGACAAAGTGGAAATAATGCACAGTTGTGGATGTGTCTGGTTGTGAAAGTAAAGACAAGAGCTCACCCAGAAGTCTCCATATCTACACTGAAACTAAGTTCTACTCAAGAGCAAACAAGTTCCATTGCAAGATACACCACACTAATCCTCCAGCAAAATAGGAACACAATACTGAACATTAAACAATGGGCTGCCCAAAGCTATGCCCAGCCCATAGAAACCCCAAAACTCACTCCTGGACACTTCATTGCACTCCAGAGAGAAAAGATCCAGCTCCACCCACCAGAACACAGAACACAAGTTCCTGCAATCAGGAACAAGCCACTGGTCCAACCCCACCCACAGATAGCAGTCTCCACAATTAAGAGGACCACGAACTTCCAGCCTGCAGAAAGGGCACCCCAAACACATCAATTTAAACAAAATGAAAAGGCAGAGAAATATTCATTAGGTGAAGGAACATGATAAAAAAAAACCACCAAACCAAACTGAAGAGGAGGAGATAGGGAGTCTACCTGAAAAAGAATTCAGAATGACAGTAAAGATGATACAAAATCTTGAAAACAAAATGAAGTTGTGGAAAAATAGACTAGAGACAAGGGTTGAGAAGATAGAAGAAATATTTAATAAGGACCTAGAAAGAAAAAAGAAGAGTCAATCAATAATAAACAATGCAATAACTGAGATTTAAAGTACTCTGGAGGAAACCAACAGTAGAATAACTGAGGCAGAAGAGAGGATAAGTGAGGTGGAAGATACAATGGTAGAAATAAGTGAAGCAGAGAGGAAAAAAGAAAAAAAATTAAAAGACATGAGGACAACCTCAGAGAACTCTGGGACAACATTAAATGCCCCAACATTCAAATCATAGGTGTCCCATAAGAAGAACATGAAAAGAAAGGGCATGAGAAAATATTTGAGGAGATAATAGTTGAAAACTTCCCTAAAATGGAGAAGGAAATAGCCACCCAAGTCCAAGAAATCCAGAAAGTCCCAAACAGGATAAACCCAAGGTGAAACACCCCAAGACACATATTAATCAAACTAACAAAGATCAAACACAAACAGAAAACATTAAAACCAGTAAGGGAAAAGCAACAAATAACACACAAGGGGATCCCCATAAGGATAACAGCTAATCTTTCAATAGAAACTCTTCAGGCCAGAAGGGAATGGCAGGACATACCTAAAGTGATGGAAGAGAAAAGTCTGCAACCAAGATTCCTCTACCCAGCAACTATCCCATTCAAACACGAAGGAGAAATCAAAAACTTTACAGATAAGCAAAAGCTGAGAGAATTCAGCACCACCAAACCAGCTCTTCAATAAATGCTAAAAGATCTTCTCTAGACAGGAAACACAGAAAAGGTTTATAAAAATGAACTCAAAACAATAAAGTAAATGGTAATGGGATCATACTTATCAATAATTACCTTAAATGTAAATGGGTTGAATGCCCCAACTAAAAGACAAAGACTGACCAAATGGATACAAAAACAAGACCCCTATATATGCGGCCTACAAGAGACCCACCTCAAACCTAGGGACACATACAGACTGAAAGTGAAGGGCTGGAAAAAGATATTTCATGCAAATGGAGACCAAAAGAAAGCAGAAGTAGCAATACTCATATCAGGTAAAACAGACTTTAAAATGAAGACCGTGATAAGAGACAAAGAAGGATACTACATAATGACCAAAGGATCAATTGAAGAAGATATAACAATTATAAATATATATGCAACCAACACAGGAGCACCTTAATATGTCAGTCAAATGCTCACAAGTATGAAAGGGAAAATTAATAGTAACACAATGATACTGGGGGACTTTAATACCCCACTCACACTGATGGATAGATCAACTGGCCAGAAAATTAGCAAGGTAACACAAGCTTCAAATGATACAATAGACCAGTTAGACCTAACTGATATCTACAGGGCATTTTGCCCCCAAACAATGGATTTCACGATTTTCTTAAGTGTACATGGAACATTCTCCAGGAAAGATCACACCCTGGGCCATAAATCTATCTTTGGCAAATTTTTAAAACTTGAAATCATTTCAAGCATCTTTTCTGATAACAATGAGGTAACATTAGATGTCAACTACAGGAAAAACACTATAAAAAATACAAATATATGGAGGGTAAACAACACCCTCCTGAATAACCAATAGATCACGGAAGAAACCAAACAGGAAATCAAAATATGTATTGAAACAAGTGAAAAGGAAAACACGACAACCCAAAACTTATGGGATTCAGTAAAAGCAGTGCTAAGAGGGAGGTTCATAACTATACAAGCCTACCTCAAGAAACAAGAGAAACATCAAATGAACAAGCTAAATTTACACCTAAAGCAATGAGAAAAAGAAAAGTAGAAGAACGCCAAGGTTAGTAGAAGGAAAGAAATCATAAAAATCAGAGCAGAAATGAGTGAAAAAGAAATGAAAGAGACTAGAGCAAAGATCAACAAAACTAAAAGCTGGTTCTTTGAGAAGATAAATAAAATAGACAAACCATTAGCCAGACTCATCAAGAAAAAAGGGAGAAGAAGCAAATCGAGAAAATTAGAAATCAAAATGGAGAAATCACAACAGAAGACCCAGAAAAACAAAAGATCTTAAGAGAATACTATGAGTAATTATATGCCAATAAAATGGACAACTTGGAAGAAATGGACAAATTCTTAGAAAAGAGTACCCTTTAAAAAGTGAACCAGGAAGAAATAGAAAATCTTAACAGACCGATCACAAGCACGGAAATCAAAAATCTTCCAACAAAAAAAAGCCCAGGGCCAGATGGCTTCATAGCTGAATTCTACCAAAACTTTAGAGAAGAGCTAACACCTATCCTAATCAAACTCTTCCAGAAAATTGCAGGGGAAGGTAAACTCCCAAACTCATTCTATGAGGCCATCATCACCCTAATACCACAACCAGACAAATGTGCCACAAAACAAAAACAAAAACAAAAACAACCTACTGGGCAATATCACTGATGAATACAGATGTAAAAATCCTCAACAAAATTCTAGCAAACAGAATCCAACAACATATTACAAAGATCATACATCATGACCAAGTGGGCTTTATCCCAGGGATGCAAAGATTCTTCCCTATTCACAAATCAATCAATGTGCTACACCATATTAATAAATTGAAAAATACTCTCCAGAAAGCTGGCACAGAAAGAACATACTCCAACATAATAAAAGCCATATATGACAACCCACAGCAAATATTATTCTCAATGGCAAAAAATTGAAAGCATTTTCTCTAAAATCAGGAAGAGACAAGGGTGCCAACTCTCACCACTACTATTCAACATAGTTTTGGAAGCCCTAGCCACAGCAGTCAGAGAAGAAAAAGAAATAAAAGGAGTCCAGATTGGAAAAGAAGTAAAATTCTCACTGCTTTCATATGACATGATCTTCTACACAGAAAACCCTAAAGATACCACCAGAAAATTACTAGAGCTAATCAATGAATACAGTAAATTTGAAGGATATAAAATTAATACACAGAAATCCTTTGCATTTCTATACACTAACAATGAGAAACAGAAAGAGAAATTAAGGAAACCCATTCACCATTGCAATGAAAAGAATAAAAAACTTTGGAATAAATTTACCTAAAAAAACAAAAGACCTATATGTAGAAAAATATAAAACACTGATGAAAAAAATCAAAGATGACATAAATAGATGTAAAAATATACCATATTCATGGATTGAAAAAAATCACTAAAGTTAAAATGAGTGTATTACCCAAAGCAATCTACAGATGGAATGCAATCCCTATCAAGCTACCAATGGTATTCTTCACAGAACTAGAACAAATAATTTCACAATTAGTATGGAAACATAAGAAAACTTGAATAGCCAAAGGATTCCTGAGAAAGAAGAATCGAACTAGAGTAATCAACCTTTCTGACTTCAGACAATACTACAAAGCTACAGTCATCAAGACAGTATGGTACTGGCACAAAGACAGAAATATAGATCGATGGAACACTATAGAAAGCTCAGAGATAAACCCATGCACCTATGGACACCTAAGATTTGACAAATGAGGTGCAAATATACAGTGGATAAAAGACAATCTCTTTAACAAGTGGTGCTGGGAAAACTGGTCAACCATGTGTAAAAGACTGAAATTAGACCACTATCTAACATTTTAAAAGGTTCTAAACTAGAATACTTTCTTACATACTTTCTAACACCTTTCTAAATTCAGACTTAAATTGAAATAGAGAAACCACTAGACCATTCAGGTATGGCCTAAATCAAATCCCTTACAATTATACAGTTCAGTCAGTTCAGTCAGTCAGTCATGTCGGACTCTCTTCGACTCCACGGACTACAGCACACCAGGCCTCCCTGTCCATCAAAAACTCCCAGAGTTTACTCAAACTCATGTCCATTGAGTCGATGATGCCATCAAACCATCTCATCCTCTGTTGTCCCCTTCTCCTCCTGCCTTCAATCTTTACCAGCATTAGGGGCTTTTCAAATGAGTCAGTTCTTCACATGAGGGAGCTAAAGTATTGGAGTTTCAGCTTCAGGTTCAGTCCTTCCAATGAATATTCAGGAATGATTTCCTTTAGGATTGACTGGTTGGATCTCTTTGCTGTCCAAGGGACTCTCAAGAGTCTTCTCCAAAACCACAATTCAAAAGCATCAATTCTTCAGCACTCAGCTTTCTTTATAGTCCAACTCTCACATTCATACATGACTACTGGAAAACCATAGCTTTGACTAGATGGACCTTTGTCAGCAAAGTAATATCTCTGCTTTTTAATATGCTGTCTAGGTTGCTCATAACTTTTCTTCCAAGGAGCAAACATCTTTTAATTTCACGGCTGCAGTCACCATCTTCAGTGATTTTGGAGCCCCCCAAAATTAAATCTGGCACTGTTTCCACTGTTTCCCAATCTATTTGCCATGAAATGATGGGACCATATGCCATGATCTTAGTTTTTTGAATGTTGAGTTTTAAACCAACTTTTTCACTCTCTTTCACTTTCATCAAAAGGCTCTTTAGTTCTTGGCTTTCTGACATAAGTGTGGTGTCATCTGCATATCTGAGGTTATTGACATAACTCCTGGCAATCTTGATTCCAGCTTGTGTTTCTTCCAGCCCAGCGTTTCTCATGATGTACTCTGCACATAAGTTAATTAAGCAGGGTGACAATATATAGCCTTGACGTACTCCTGTCCTGATTTGGAACCAGTCTGTTGTTCCATGTCCAGTTCTAACTGGTGCTTCTTGACCTGCATACAGCTTTCTCAGGAGGCAGGTAAGGTGGTCTGGTATTCTCATCTCTTTAAGAATTTTCCACAGTTTGTTGTGATCCACACAAACAAAGGCTTTGGCATAGTCAATAAAGCAGTGGAAGTGAAAAATCGATTTAAGGGACTAGATCTGATAGATAGAGTGGCTGAAGAATTATGGATGGAGGTTCGTGACATTGTACAGGAGGCAGTGATCAAGACCATCCCCAAGAATAAGAAATGCAAAAAGGCAAAATCATTGTCTGAGGAGGCCTTACTAATAGCTGAGAAAAGAAGAGAAATGAAAGGCAAAGGAGAAAAGGAAAGATATATCCATTTGAATGCAGAGTTCCAAAGAATACCAAGTAGAGATAAGAAAGCCTTCCTCAGTGATCAATGCAAAGAAATAGAGGAAAACAATAGAATGGGAAAGACTAGAGATCTCTTCAAGAAAATTAGAGATACCAAGGGAATATTTCATGCAAAGATGGACACAATAAAGGACAGAAATGGTATGGACCTAACAGAAGCAGAAGATATTAAGAAGAGGTGGCAAGAATACACAGAAGGACTGTACAAAAAAGATCTTCATGACCCAGATAATCACGATGGTGTAATCACTCACCTAGAGCCAGACATCCTGGAATGTGAAGTCAAGTGGGCCTTAGGAAGCATCACTACAAACAAAGCTAGTGGAGGTGATAGAATTTCAGTTGAGCTATTTCGTATCCTAAAAGATGATGCTGTTAAAGTGTTGCACTCAATATGCCAACAAATTGGGAAGACATAGCAGTGGCTACAGAACTGGAAAGGGTCAGTTTTCATTGCAATCCGAAAGAAAGGCAATGCCAAAGAATGTTCAAACTACCGCACAATTGCACTCATCTCACATCCTAGCAAATAATGCTCAAAATTCTCCAAGCCAGGCTTCAACAGTACATGAACTGTGAACTTCCAGATGTTCAAGTTGGAATTAGAAAAGGCAGAGGAACCAGAGATCAGATTGCTAACATCCGTTGGATCATAGAAAAAGCAAGAGAGTTCCAGAAAAACATCAACTTCTGCTTTACTCACTATGCCAAAGTCTTTAACTGTGTGGATCACAACAAACTGTGGAAAATTCTGAAGGAGATGGGAATACCAGACCACCTTACCTGCCTCCTGAGAAATCTGTATGCAAGTCAGGAAGCACCGTTGTTAGAACTGGACATGGAACAACAGACTGGTTCCAAATCAGGAAAGGAGAACGTCAAGGTTGTATATTGTCACCCTGCTTATTTAACTTACATGCAGAATGCAAATTATGTGAAATGCCAGGCTGAATGAAGCACAAGCTGGAATCAAGATTGGTGGGAGAAATATTAATAACCTCAGAGATTCATATGACACCACCCTTATGGCAGAAAGTGAAGAGGAACTGAAGAGCCTCTTGATGAAAGTGAAAGAAGAGAGTGAAAAAGCTGGCTTAACACTCAAAAAATGAAGATCATGGCATCTTGTCCCATCACTTCATGGCAAATAGATGGGTAAACAATGGAAACAGTGACAGACTATTTCCTTGGGCTCCAAAATCACTGCAGATGGTAACTGCAGCCATGAAATCAAAAGACACATGCTCCTTGGAAGAAAATCTATGACCAAACTAGACAGAGACATTACTTTGCTGACAAATGTCCATGTAGTCAAAGCTATGGTTTTCCCAGTAGTCTTGTATGGATATGAGAGTTGGACTATAAAGAAAGCTGAGCACCAAAGAATTGATGATTTTGAACTGTGGTGTTGGAGAAGACTCTTGAGAGTTCCTTGGACTGCAAGGAGATCCAACCAGTCAACCCTAAAGGAAATCAGTCCTGAATATTCATTGGAAGGACTGATACTGAAGCTCCAATACCTTGGCCACCTGATGCAAAGAAGTGACTCATTTGAAAAGACTCTGATGCTGGGAAAGATTGAAGGCAGAGGAGAAGGGGACAACAGAGGATGAGATGGTTGGATGACATCACCGACTCGATGGACATGAGTTTGAGCATGTTCCGGGAGCTGGTGATGAACATGGAAGCCTGGCGTGCTATGTAGTCCATGGGGTCGCAAAGAGTCAGATAGGACTAAATGACTGATCTGAACTGAACAAAACATTAACTCTAAAGAGGAAATAGGAAGAAAATATGAGAAAAGTCAGTGGTTACTCTGAGGTGGCATGGCCCTAGCAAATTAACTTCATACTTTTAAGAAGTGAAAAAAAAATTTTTTTAAATCTGTTTGTACCTCTCATCCCCATACAATCACAGGCCTTCTTTCTCTCTCTTTTCTCCTTTCTCCCCCACCCTTCAATGTCAAAGCTCCAGAAAGCATTTCTGCATTCGGTTTTTAATATGTTTCTCTTCCTACCTACCCCTTACCTTACCACACTGTAGTTTCTGTCCCCATAATTGCAATGAATGCACTCTCACCAAGGTCACAAGTCTCCTTTTTGTCTCCAGGTTCAGATATTTTATATAAATATGTTAACATCCTGAAAATTCTTTTAATAACCATATAAAATATTCATGCTTGTACACATTGCTCCTATTGCTTAATATCAAATCTTCAACAGTTTCCCAGGCTCTGGAGCAGGAGGTGCTGGGTTCAAACCCAAGCTGACCTGCTGCCTAACTGTGAAGTCCTGGGCCAAATCCTTATTTTTCTGTCCCACAGTTTTTTAATCTATAACATGAGTCTAAGCAATTGTATCTACCTCATAGAGGTGCTGTGAGCACTGAAGAACTGATACATGAATATGATGCATGGCATATGATGCATAACAAGGACTTGGCACAAATACAATTTTAGCCAATGTTGTATTTTGTTTTCTCTATCTTTATGGATACTAGTATCCTGGAAGTTGTGAAAAATAGGGTTTACACTGATTTTTATTCATATTCAGTGACATTTGAGAGATGTTTTTACTGTGTTAGTTTCCTAGTACTACCATTTCTTTGTATCACTCATTCATACACTAATCAGTAAATATATACCGAGCTTGAAACCCATACTATTCCATTAGCACTTACTCACTAACTCTGAAGTGGAAATAAGAGGAAAATATGGGGAAACTCAATGGTTAAACCTGAGATGACATGGCTCCTGCACATTAACTTTTATACTTTTCTGAACTGGCAATTAAAAAAAAAAACATGAAATTCATGGCTTAAAACAACATAACTTTTTTCCTCTCTCACTTCTGGAGACCAGAGTCCAAAAGTAGGGTGTTGACAGGGTCATACTAGAGCATCAGACTCCAGTCTTCACCTCCATCTTTCTTTACATGGCCTTCTTCCTTGTGTGTGTGAAATCACCTTGTCCTTTTTCTTATAAGGACACCAGTCATTGGTTTTAGGGACCACCCTAAATTCAGTATGAACTCATCTCAATTGCATATGCTCAGACCATACTTCTAAATATGGTTGCATTCACAGGTATGGGTAAAGGCTTGGACATATCTTGTTGGGGAATATAATTCAACCCAATACAGTGATTTAAGCAGATTAAAAATCTAAAATGAGGTCTTACCTTTTGTACAGAGCATATGAATACATCTGTACATGCATGAATACACATATTTGAAAGCTTTGGGGACCATATAACCCAGATGAAAACATTAGCAAGGATTATCTTTGAGTGCTATATTTAGGGTATTTTTATTTTATTTCCGTTTGCTGCTGCTGCTAAGTCACTTCAGTCGTGTCTGACTCTGTGTGACCCCATAGATGGCAGCCCACCAGGCTCCCCTGTCCCTGGTATTCTCCAGGCAAGAACACTGGAGTGGGTTGCCATTTCCTTCTCCATTATTTCCATTTATATGTTCTATTTTTTAACCTATAAACCTGTGTTTACTCTTGTAAATACAGAAAATAATAAAATCACTGAGAAACACAAGCAATCTCTGCTCTGCCTACAAGAGAGCCATAAATTTAGAACAGGACCATCCCTGAGGCACAGGAAGGGAGAATAAGATGTTGGGGAGCCCATGCCACAGGATAACAGGACACAATTCCCCAAATTCCAAACCATACTACTTACTATCAATATTTTAAATTCCTACCTATTTAGGTGGGGAAAAAGTGTTATACCTTAGTTTGATTAGTTTTGCTGTGCCCTGATGAACAGTGAGGGTGAGGGTCTTATCAGGTGAGAAGCAGTAGTGTGTACTGGTTACATGTGGGGCTCAGAGAGCACACAGAATCCGTTCACATCTTAGTTTTGTGACTGGCTAGCCCTGCCCTCACTGTGCCTCACTTCCCTGATGGTTAAAGTCCAGCAACATGGGCTTCCCTAGTGGTCCAGTGGTTAAGACTCCATATTTTGCAGGTTTCATCCCTGGTCTGGGAACTAAGGATCCCGTATGCCCCATGGTACAGCCAAAAAAAAGAAAAAACATAAAGTCAGGCAACAGTATAATTCCTCCTCCTAGGCTGTGGTGAGGAGGAAAAGACTAAGTGTAGGTTGAACATGCACAACAGTGTTAGGTAGTGAAGAGGTCAGGAATAAATATGAATGATTCTTATCATTATTATACTAAAATGGATCATTAGAAATTACAGGATCATTTTTATTATTCTGTGAGCTTATACTGATTGGCTTGAATTGACCTATGGTGTTTATCATTAAAAAGTAGCTTATAAAACCATAAGAAGAATTTTACATCATTGCTATTCTTGCTGCTGCTACTGCTGCTAAGTCGCTTCAGTCGTGTCTGACTCTGTGCGACCCCATAGACGGCAGCCCACCAGGCTCCCCCGTCCCTGGGATTCTCCAGGCAAGAACACTGGAGTGGGTTGGCATTTCCTTCTCCAATGCATGAAAGTGAAAAGTGAAAGTGAAGTCGCTCAGTCATGTCAGACTCCTAGCGACCTCATGGACTGCAGCCTACCAGGCTCCTCGGTCCATGGGATTTTCCAGGCAAGAGTACTAGAGTGGGGTGCCATTGCCTTCTCCTTGCTATTCCTAAAAATGCATAATTATACTGGCATAGTACAATTTCTGAAAAAAAAATGTAGTCAAATGTAGACAGTTCTTATCCATAAGAAATAGACCTTTAAGAATTGTAATGACTTTCTTTCCCTTTGTGCATTGTCTACCCAGTTTTATCTACAACAAAAGTGCTTGGTTTTGGAAGTGCAAAATATAGTAAGAATAAATATTCCTAGCCCTTCCCACAGGAAAGTGGGTCAGTGTCAAAATGGGGATTCCCTAAGCCATAGGAATTAGGTAACAGGTGATCTCAGAACTAATTTTTGAATCTACCACATGACATTCCCAGTTGGGCAATGTCAAGATTATTAGACATGCCTAAAGGAATGGCAATCATGTCTCTCCAACAAAGCTTACATTCAGCAGTCCGATGACATCTACACTTCCCAGGATTTTAGTAAAGGTTTTGAGATGAAAGCAGCTTCACAAGATGCTTCCTTCTGTACTCTCACAGTTAAAGCCCCTTGAGCTAAGAGCAAGCCATGTTTTTAACCACCAGTTAGCCAAGGAGTGAGCTCCAAGGGAAAGAAAAACATGAGGGTCTGCATGAGATTGCCCAGCTGCACAGCAACCCGAGGGGAGGATGCTTAAACAGCAGGATTCAAGGGGAAAGTTTAGTCACAGTTTCAATCAAAGTCCCCAGGCACAATCAACATGTGAGAATGAAATAAACTTTAAAGTACCTTCCTGGGATGTCCCTGATGACCCACTGGTTAAGAATCCACCTTCCAATGCAGAAGACGTGGGTCTAATCCGTGGTCAGGAAACTAAGATCCCACATGCCATGGGGACAACTAAGCCTGCATGCCACAACTAGAGAGAAGCTGCAATGAAGAGCCCACATGTCACAATAAAGATCCCACATGCCACATCTGAGACCCAACACAGCCAAATAAATAAATAAATATTAAAAATAAAATTGCAACCTCATCACTAGAAAAAAGGAAAAGAGAAGAAAAGGAAAGGAAAAGAAAAAAGTACCTTCCTTATGCAACTAAAAATAATAAAAAAGGAAAATATACAAAAGCCCAGCACTTCAAAAAAATTCAAAATGGGATACATGCTCAAGCCAACTGAGGGATCTGAGTGTTAGTCTGAACACAGGAGGACTACCTCTAATCATGTCACCTTTTACCTAGGTTCTGGATGTACAGGCCTAGCTGAGCAACAGTGTGAATGAAAGACAGAAAACTAGGCCTGGACAAAGAGAAGAAGTTTCATATTCAGGAGGTACTGAGACACTGTTTAGAGCTAGCTGAGACCTGGCAACTCTAAGATTTTGAACATGACAGATAAAAAGTGACTAAAAATAGTATCTGCCGATTCCCTTAGTGCCTCCTGCAGCACAGAAACTGAGAAAATGGGTGTGTCCATTTCAGAAGCTATAGAAGCTCTGAAAGAGAATATACGTGGCATAACATTCATAACATAAACATTTCCTTTCTGCTCCTTCAAATCCAAATGATCTCTATGAGCTCATCTTATTCAAGTCATCTCTTTTCTTGGGGGAGAACACAGGAGAAACTATACATATATTTGTTGAACTTCTACAATACTGAAAAACTGATATCTTCTATTGGTTTGTTCATTATTCCTCACAACAGATCTGTGAGGCAGGTATCAATTTGCCATTTCCTAGATGACCCACTATATAGTCACACACATCTACTTAGAGGCATCTCTCCTCATTTTCCATGGGTTATTTTTTCCAACGAAGAGACAATTTTTAGAAATAGAAACAAAAAGTTTCCTTTAAAGAAGATTATAAAAATTAACTGTTGTATGATCCCAATGCCCTTTAAAGAATTCGTAAAGTGTATGTGAGTATGTGAGTCATAGTTGCTTAGTCATGTCTGACTCTTTGCAACCCCATGGACTATAGTCCACTGGCTCCTTTGTCCATGGAATGCTCCAGGCAAGAAAACTGGAGTGGACTTCCATTTGCTTCTCCATCATATGTGTATAAAGAGAATGAAAGGACATATAGGTAGTTTTCATTTCCTGCTTACTCCTGAATCTACATCACATTTCTTTATTAACTGTGAGTTATGGACTTCTCTGGTGGTCCAGTGGTTAAGAACCCACCTTGCAATGTGGGGAGAAATAAATATGTATATATTGTAATTGATTATATTTTTTAAAATTGAAAGTTAAAACTCAAATTCATAAAAGTGATTACCTATAAGATGACAGAGCAGCAGCTCAGGATGGAAGATGATACATATTCTCATTAAAAATACAATACATGGGTGGGATGATTTGGGAGAATGGCATTGAAACATGTATAATATCATATATGAAACGAGTCACCAGTCCAGGTTCAATGCACAATACTGGATGCTTGGGGCTGGTGCACTGGGACAACCCAGAGGGATGGTACAGGGAGGGAGGAGGGAGGAGGGTTCAGGATGGGTAACACGTGTATACCTGTGGAGGATTCATTTTGATATATGGCAAAACCAATACAATATTGTAAAGTTAAAGAATAAAATAAAATAAAATGTTTAAAAAAAAATACAGTACATAATTACTGACTCCAGGTACTAAAAAGGACAAGAAACAATGACCAACCCATTAGTAAAGAGCAACTCTACTTGCTCAGATTGAATTAGACACTTTTCACACTAAAAGGAACTAAAAGGCTGATTCTGGGACTAAGTGGGGATTGTAGCAGATGAGTCTGAACCAAACTCTCATACTAGAACACATGTCAAGGAGACAACAGCCACCCTAAAGACTCAGAAGCAAACCAAAAGGCTCTCACAGTCCAAAAATAGAACAATTTGAACATCAAAAATGTTAATACCTGCAATGGATTAAAACACCAAGTATATAAACATCTAGAGCATATGATGATAAACATCTAGAGCATATGATGACACTCTAAAAGAAAAAGAAACAACTCAATTTTCACCTTTGGAGGATCCCACAGAAAAAACTCACCATCTTGAAAAGTAGAAATACTGCAAAAGAATTAAGCATTAATTCCTCTCTTCTGTGTCAGATATCAGTGTAACCTCATAGTTGATGAGAGAAAGTTTGTCTTATAGAAGAATTCCAGCTAATAAATGGAAAAGAAATTATAGAATTAAAATATTACCATTTACAACCATTAATGAAATATAGATCGAGGTCATCATCTTAAGAGGCTAAGAAAACATGAGTTAAAAGACAGATGGGAAATGTCATAATAGATGGATCAGACAATGCCTGGACAGAGGAGGAAGGACAGAAATGAAGAGGCTCCTGATATAGGGCTATAGGAAGTATACCACCACATCTCAGGTACTCTTTCCACAAATCTGAATCTGAGCAAGCCTCTATATGTACAGTAGTTACCAATTTAAAGGAAATAGGATGAGCCAGAAGAATAGAACCAACAGCACAATAGAGACCTAATCAGCGTAATCCAGAATGCAGACTCCACAGGAAAAGATCCAGTTTGTTAAGTAAATAAATGGAGATTTGAAAAAGGACATTTGGATGAAGAGATCAAGATTTCAGAGAAATTAAGCTTAAAACCCCCATGAGCTGCTACCACGTATCTATAAGAACAACAAAAAGGAGAAAGATGGAAAATACTAAATTGTCTAATGCATAGAAACTGTGATGAATATTATCTTCTATTTTTTACAGTCATTATCTTCACATTTTTGTTAAATAAATACACTCTGTATATGCAAAAATGCCTACCAAAGCATAGTTTTCACCTAACAACAACTAACAGGGGCTGACATAGTTCAACAAATGTCTCTTTCTTCTTCCTAAGTATAAGGGCGAGGAGTGTGGGCTCCGGAGACGGACCACGTCCAAACCATCATTCTACTACTTATAAAATGGTATGAATTTGAACACTTTTACTTCACCTCATAGTCACTCAAGTGCCTCATCTGCAAAACAGCAATTATACAGAACCGATCATAGAAGAAAGAAGTTCAAAGTAAAAAAATATTGCCTTGTGTTTTGGTTTCTACAAGGATAAATGGTGAGGAATTACATAATTTTAAAAATTCAACTGCAAAAACCTCGGGATAGCTTGCTCTGTCTGTACTATGGGAGAATGAAAGAACCTCTCTGGGCCTCAGTTTCCTCCTTTAAGAAGAACTGTCTTTACCTCATGGGTTGTTGCTTTGAGAATTAATTAATACATGCAAATACTTAGAATGGCAGGAGGCACACAATATCAGCTCAATAAATGGTAGAATTTTCATAAGGACATGCAAGTTTTGATATTTTTATGAAAAGTTTCCATTTGTCTGTAATAAAGCTTGTCATTTGGACTCAACTCTAATATCACATCCTAAGAAAGAGCTTCACTGACAACTGTGTCTACAACAATCTCTGTCCTTGTAATTTTCTACTAATGGATTTTATTTTGTTGCAAGCATTTATTCCCATAAAAATTAGTCCAGATTATTGTTTCCCTGCTTATTGCCAGTTTCTCAAACTAGAGTAAAAGCTCTAGGGATACTGTCCTTTCTTATTCACTGCGTTGCATCCCCAGAAACTAGTTTCAGTGAATGTGATGGGTTGAAATGTCAACCCAAAAAGATATCTTGAAGTCTTAATTCCCAGTGCCCCTGAACATAACCTTACTTGGAACTATGGCTGCTGCAGATGTAGTTAGTTAAGATGAGGTCATACTAGAGTAGGGTGGTCCCCAAAACAATGTGAGTGGTGTCCTTATAAGATAGCCACATGAAGACAGAAGAACAGGGATAACAGCATATGATGATGCAAGCAGAGGTTGGAGTTATACAGCGCCAAGCCAAGAAATGCAAAGACTGCCACCAGAAGCTAGGAAGAAGCTCAGACAGATTCCCCAACGGGTTTCAGAGGGCTCATGGCCCTTTTAACACATTGATTTCAGGCTTCTCGCCTCCAGAACTGTGAGATGATACATTTCTATTGTTTAAGCCACCCAGCTTGTGGTACTTTGTCATGGCAGCCTTGGGAAACTACTGCAGTCCCTCCCATATAAAATGCTGAATAAGTATTACTGAAAAGAAGGAATTGTTCCCTTTTATACCTTTTTGTTGTTGTTCAGTCACTCCGTCATGTCCGACTCTTTGTGACCCCAAGCACTGCAGCTTCCTTGTCCTTCACTATCTCCAGAGTTTGCTCAAACTCATGTTCATTGAGTCGATGATGCCATCCAACCATTTTCATCCTCTGTTGCCTCTTTCTCCTCCTGACCTCAGTCTTCCCCAGCATCAGGGTCTTTTCCAATGAATCAGCTTTTTGCATCAAGTGGCCAGAGTATTGGAGCTTCAACTTCAGCATCAGTCTTTCCAATAAATATTCAGGGTTACTTTCCTTTAGGATTGACTGGTTTGATCTCTTTGCTGTCCAAGGGACTCTCAAGAGTCTTATCCAGTACCACAGTTCGAAAGCATCAATTCTTTAGCACTCAGCCGTCTTTATAGTCCAACTCTCACATCCATACATGACTATTGGAAAAATCACAGCTTTGACTATGTGGACCTTTGTGGAACTTTTCAACCTACTAAGATCATATGCAGATATTTAAATTTGAGTTGTAGGAGGGAGAAGTTGACACCAAAATTATACATTAAAGGATTAAAAATTGTAAAACCACCTTCTTGCAAAGCCACAGCAGTGCTTTTCCAACTTGGATGATATCACAGCCAACAGGAGAAATTATTCAACACATACACACCCTCCCAATCCACCTCCCTATTTTAGATACAGCAGACCCAAGGTGAGCCCAGAAATCGGCTGTTTCGACAGGCACCCTGGACAGTTTTGATGAAGTTGTCTATGGACCACCCTTGGAAAGATCCTGACCTACACATCTGACATTAGTGTACTATTAACTTAACATCTGCCATACAGAGGTCTCTCATAGCTGTGTGTCTCTGTTAATGCAATTACTCAAAAATACACTGGTCCTCCCTTCCCACCTGCAACCACAGACTGCTTTCCCACATGGGTTCACAATTAAGTTCCTTTGGATTGTTTCTTCTTCTTTTTGGCCATGCTGCCACGTGGCTTGTGAGATTTTAGTTCCCTGACCAGGGATTGAACGTAGGCCCTCAGCAGTGAAAGTGCAGAGTCCTAACCCTGGACTGCGAGGGAATTCCCTCCTTTGGACTTCATCTACAACATCAGCTCCTCATGACTCACCAGCAGACTACCTCCAGACTTCAACTAAAACTCTTTCCTGAGTTTCCTGTCTGTCGGCTTCCCCCATCAGACTCCACAAACGAATGTCTCCTTAAAATAAATCTCTCTATATATACATCCCATTGGTTCTCTTTGAGAACTCTGACTAATATAGGTATTAAAACTCAAGTATCTTTTCCACCCTTGTGTAACCTGTGCTTTCAACCAAAAAGATTTCCCAGCAATAGTCAGCTACTGACACATTCAGTGAAAAGATAATACCTGGAAATTATAATAAAAAACATTCCCATGACAATATCATCAAAAAGTATGAACTACATAAAGATAACCTATATTGTACATCTATGTCCACAAATGTGCAAGGCCTAAACTCTGAACACTATACAACATTGCTGAGAAAATTCCAACCTAGACAGCATATTCAAAAGCAGAGACATTAGTTTGCCAACAAAGGTCCATCTAGTCAAGGCTATGGTTTTTCCTGTGGTCATGTATGGATGTGAGAGTTGGACTGTGAAGAAGGCTGAGAGCCGAAGAATTGATGCTTTTGAACTCTGGTGTTGGAGAAGACTCTTGAGAGTCCCTTGGACTGCAAGGAGATCCAACCAGTCCATTCTGAAGGAGATCAGCCCTGGGATTTCTTTGGAAGGAATGATGCTAAAGCTGAAACTCCAGTACTTTGGCCACCTCATGCGAAGAGTTGACTCATTGGAAAAGACTCTGAGGCTGGGAGGGATTGGGGGCAGAAGGAGAAGGGGATGACAGAGGATGAGATGGTTGGATGGCATCAATGACTCGATGGACATGGGTTTGGGTTGACTCTGGGAGTTGGTGATGGACAGGGAGGCCTGGCGTGCTGCGATTCATGGGGTCACAAAGAGTCAGACACGACTGAGCAACTGAACTGAACTGAACTGAAAATAAATCAAGGGATATGTCATCCTCCTGGGTCAGAGGACTCAGTATTGTGAAGATGTCTATTCTTCCCAAACTGATCTATAGATTCCTTGCAACCCCAATAAAAATCAAAGTGTTCATTTTTTAAAAAGAAATTGACAAGATTATTCTAAAAAGTCATTGAAATGCAAAGGGCTTAGTCTACAAAAAGCAACTTTGAAAACAAAAGGCTGGAGGATAAGCACTATCTTATTTCAAAACTCATAAATCTATAGTCATCAAGGCACTGTGGTATTGGGATGAAGGTAGGAATGTATATCAAAGGAATAAAATTAAAATTCTAGAAATAGACCCATATATATATGGGCAACTGATTTTCAAAAAAGCTACAAAGGCAATTTATCAGAAAAAGGAGTCTTTTCAACAAATGGTACTGGGACAAGTAGATAGCCATATGCACCATAAACTGTGATCGATGGGGCTTCCCAGGTGGCACTAGTGGTGAAGAATCCACCTGCCAATGCAGGAGATGCAGGATAGATCCCTGTGTAGGGAAGATTCCCTGAAGGAGAAATTGGTATCCCACTCCCATATTCTTGCCTGGGAAATCTCATGAACAGAGGAGCCTGGCAGGCTATGGTCCACTGGGGTCACAAAGCCATGGACATGACTCAGCATCTGAGTGTGAACTTTGATCCATATAATGCACTACATACAAAAGTTAACTCAAAAAGAATGAATGACATAAACATAAAAGCTAAAACTATTTTAAAACTCTAGAAAAATTACAGTAGAAAATTCTTGTGACCTTAGGTTTTGTAAAGATTTCTTATATATGACATCAAAAGCAAGTTCAAAACCATAAATGAACAAATTGATGCACTGAATTTCTACAAAATTAAAACTTATATTCTTCTAAGAACACTGTTGAGAGAATAAAAAGACAAGCCATTGAGTGAGTGAGAGAAAATATTTATAATTCACAGATCTGCTATTCAGAATTAAAAATCTCACAGAGGTCAGTAGAAAACAGACACTTTAATAAATAAGTGGACAAAATATTTGAACAGATACTTCACCTAAGATATACACCTGTCAAACAAGCTCATGAAAAGATGCTCATCATCATTAGTCATTAGGAAAATATAAATGAAAACTATGAGAAATCACTACACCCGTCTGTGAAAGTCCAATCCAAGATTAAAAAGAATGACCATACCAAATACTGGCAAGGTTGTGGAGGTGGAACTCTCATATCTCTGCTCTGACTACTCAGGAAAAAAGTTTAGCAGTTTCTTACATAGTTAATTTTACAACTACCATATGACCCAGCCATTGCTCTTATAAGTATTTACATAGAAAGAGAAAATATATGTCCTGGGAAAGAATTATATACAAATGTTCATAGAAGGTTTATTTCCAAGAGCCCCAAATTGGAAACAACCCAAATATTCATTAACAGGTGAATGGACAGAACAAATTGTTATATATCCAAATAATGGGATAGTTTCACATTACAGGAAAGGAAAGCTAATCTATAGTGACAAAAGTCAGTGGAAGCCTATGAATGAGGTAGGTTGAAGTAGAGATAGAGGCAGAGGAGAGCTTGGTGGGCCAGTTACCTAAGAGCACAAGGAAGCTTTTTGAGATGATAGATATGTTTATTATCTTGACTGTAGTATTAGATTCACAGGTGCATACATATATCAAAACTTAGACCATATACTTTAAATATGCACAGTATATTGCATGTTGACCATACCTTAATAAAATATTTGAAATATATTTATATATTCATAATTCTGATGCAATTAAATAAATCAGGTGAAAAATTCTTACAATTAGGCTCTTGTAGTATTAACAGATCCACATTATATCTTATCAAATTGGTCATGCTCCATATAACCAAAATAATCATGTGCAATAAAATATACCCAACATATTAGGGTAAACTAAATGTTCACTTCTTTCTGAAGTACAAAAATAAAAATATTACATCCCAGGGAAATCATAATTATATTTAACAGGAATTGGTTATTTCAGGGAATGTGGCTGAGTATTATTATGTTAGGACAAACTCTAAAGTAAAAGTGCTTGTTTTTAAGTAATAAATTCTATGGCTGACATTTTAAACTAGCACTTGGAAATTGTCTGTTTTTTTAAAAAACGTCATTATAAAAGGGAAAAAAAAACTATTTGCAGCAGAGAACAATCTACATTATAATGTCAAATTATTAGAAAGTCCTAACTACTGCATATTTGCATACCGATATGAGAGACACAAGGGAATCACTGATTATTTTTTTTATAAGGTATATTTATTTATTTAACTCTATTTACTACAAATGAATGTTAAAGACCAACTGCCTTCCCAGTTGGACAAACAATTGCTTTAAAGCACAAAAAAGGAAAAAAGACTTCTCTCAGATGGGCCTCAAGGGTGACTGAAAAGCATGTAGCAGCTGATGGAATGTATTCCCACTTTCCAACTCTTTCCCATGAGATCAAAGTAGCTACTTTTAGGCTAGTTTGTGAACCTTACAGAGATATCCCACAACATACTTTTATTATACATATGAACTCATTTGAATCAGGCGTCATATCCAACTGAAGATGTGTAGTGTTGGGGTCTCCTGAGGACCACTGCCCTTAAACCTGCAGTAGTTTCATCAGCCACTAGGAAACTGATGTTCAGAAGCTGTCTCCTTCAGACACCTGATATGAGCAAGGCGATCAGCATGAGGGCTGCACAGGGAGAGACACATCCAACAATCACCATGGTTTACGGGTGTAACTGTGTGCTCCGCACCGTGCTAGGCACTGGGTTATGACAATGACATTGAAACCATTGGGTAGTGATCATAAAAACCAGATGTTACAACGAGTTTCCCACCACGGACTTTTTCTTCTCCTTTTCTCATCTATCCCTTAACAACTAAGTGAAAACGGAATAAAAAGTGGCCAGAATTCATAAAGACATCCATGATCCCACAATAACCAGAGGGCCATCGGCTTACTCATGTGCTATCACTGAACGTTCTCAGCGGTCCTGTGGGGAAAACATTCTTATCCCCATGTTACAGAGGGGAAAGCTGAGGCTGAGAGAGAGTCGCTACCTGTCTCACCTCCCGCGCTCCTGCATTTAGGAGGAAAATGGCTCCAGGACACCCCTGGAGCACTCACTGGGGCCGGGCGGGACCCCAGTGCTTTACCTACGAGACAGCAGGGCACCGAGACCCAAAATGGGAAAGCGGCCACTTGAGTGTGGATCCCTTTGTTTCCCCATACCCCGGGGCGGTCCAGCGCCCACCACAGGAACTCACTCTCCCAACTCTCTTCCAAACAACTGCAGGCGAAACCTGCTCTCCTCGCCAGGCGCTTCTGTCTCCATTAAAAAGTCGTCAAGGTCGCCTTGTGACGTCACGTTTCTATGGTAACCGCCAGGCCCAGGCAGCTCCTCCACCACCTTAATACCAATACCCTCCTACTCTCCTGCACCCCCTTATCTTTAGCTTAAAGTAAAACACCTCAGCTCTTCAGGCTGCAACCGAGAAAATATACTCATTAGAGCCACTAGACTAGGACCCCGGCAACTAGCAAAAATCTGTCCAGTTTGGAGGGACAAAATATGTGCTTGTGGTTAGAAATTGCGTTTGCTTTAAAGAGACTGTTGCGGTTGTCCGTCTAGTTATGGTTTTTTCAGTAGTCATGTATGGATGTGAGAGTTGGACTATAAAAAATACAGCGCCGAAGAATTGATGCTTTTGAGCTGTGGTGTTGGAGAAGACTCTTGAGAGTCCCTTGGACTGCAAGGAGATCCAACCAGTCAATCCTAAAGGAAATCATTCCTGAATATTCATTGGAAGGACTGATGCTGAAGCTGAAACTCCAATTCTTTGGCCACCTGATGCGAAGAACTGACTTATTTGAAAAGACCCTGATGCTGGGAAAGATTGAAGGCACGAGGAGAAGGGGACGACAGAGGATGAGATGATTGGATGGTATCACCGACTCAATGGACATAAGTTTGTGTAAACTCCGGGAGTTGGTGATGGACAGGGAGGCCTGGCGTGCTGCGGTCCATGGGATCACGAAGAGTCGGATAAGACTGAGCGACTTAACTGAACTGTACTAAAGAGGCGGTAGGGGATTCCCTGGTGGCTCAGACGGTAAAGAGTCGGCCCGCAATGCGAGAGACCTGGGTTCGATCCCTAGGTTGGGAAGATCTCCCGGAGAAGGAAATGGCAACCCACTCCAGTATTCTTGCCTGGGAAATCCCATGGACAGAGGAACCTGGCAGGCTACAGTCCATGGGGTAGCAAAGAATCGGAAAAGACTGAGCTCAATTTCACTTTCTTAAAGAGACAGTACAGGGCGGTACAAGAATCTGCCTGCAATCCTCCATTCCTGATATTTTCTTTCACCATAGAGGAACAGGCCAGACCAAACCCATGTGACCTCTCTATACATTCACTCCTCTACCTAGAGAATCATTTCCCTGATTAGTGAGGTTGGATGAACAAACAAGTTGCACAGCGGAGGCCCTCTCCTATCAAAGCTCTTGAAGCAAGCTGCCCTTATAGAGCACATGTTTGCTCTGCCCTCAGGAGTGAATCTACAAACAGATCCACAGCTCTTCTCCTCTTTTCTGACTCACTGACTCCCAAACTACTCCTACGATTTTGCTCCAAAATGGTTGAGTTTTTAAGAGGCCCTGGAAATACACTCTTTCACATCTTGACTCTAAACCAATTAGGGAATATGAAAAATAAGAAAAAACATCAACTTTGTTCCTTATAAAGCTGATAGTGTAGAATGTGCCTAAGATTTCACACAAGGCAAGTGGGCTTCATATTCATGAACCCCAGAACTGCACAGATTTATCCACCCTGCAGTGATGTACCAGGACAGTCTGAAAGGACCAGGACTGCAATGCATCTCTCTCTGCATCCTAGTGAGGGCATCCTCTGCATACTCAAGAAGAGTGGCTTCCTTGCAAGTCTATCCTTGTAGCAGGAGAAAGTGTTTCAGGATACCTTCTTTGAGAAACTCTCCTCAAAATGGGTAAACACTGCTTGTTCTGACTGTACTCACAAAGCCATCTTCTGAGGATATGGCTTTCTATGCATCTCAGGGAGCAGTTTGCAGCAATACCCTCTTCTTCCCTTCACAAACATGACTTGCAGCAAAGCCTTGTCTGGGCAAGGGGATTGGAAAAAATTTCTGAAATTCCAAGAGTATGATGAAAATCATACATCATAAAAATTTATCCTGGGAATCCAAAAAGGAATTGAGGAAATGTTCAAAACCTATCCCCACATATAAACCCACACACAGACTATAGCCAAAATTATGAAATCCTACCAAACCTTCAAAGATCAGCAACTCCCTGTCTTATCCAATGGTTACAAACCATAGAAATAGAGAAATCACCAAAACCATATGGTTCAGATATCCATTTCTGTTTGACAAACACCACCAAAACAATAGCCATATTTTAATCTCTCAGGATACTGTGGGTGGTTTTCTGCTCCATGTGGAGTCTCACCTGTGGCTGTTGTCAGCTGGAGGCTTCACTAGGCTAGTACATCCAAGAAAGCTCATTCACATGGATGAGCATTGGTTCTGCTGGGGACTCAGCTGGTGCTGTTGACAAGAGCATCTTGGTTCTCCTTCTGATCACTCCATTTGTAGGGTTACTGGATTATACTTAAACCATTTAAATTTGAATTTAAAATAATAAATATTTTTAGTGTAGATTTTTTGCAAGAAATATTTCTTTGTTCATCTGAAGTTCAAGTACAACTGGGCATCCTGTGTGTTTACTTGCTAAATCTGGCAACCCTAGCAAAGAAGCATGTGAATCTATAATTATGTTTAAGGACACACCTTCTGAGGTGACTCTTCCACTGGGACTTGTCTGGGGAAAATGAAGAGATCCTATATGGGAATAAAGACAAAAGCTGCTAATGACTGATGCTGGTAGAATGAAGGGGAAATGGACAATGCCATACACTATTGATGCCAAAGGGGCATATGTATTTCTTAAGGCCCATGTCATTATGCCTGAATAAGTTGAATGGCTTTTGATACAGAAGCCCTATTTCCACCAACAAGGGAAATTAATATGAGGGTTTAGAAAAAGATCCCCAAGGTGATTCGGACCTGCAATCTGGGTAAGGGACCCCGACTGAAGGGGCAGGTCAGGACCACATAAGTTCTCTAATCAACAAAGGAAAGAGCTACTACTATTTATGAGGCAGATTGTTTAGAGGGGCCCAGATCTAGGTTCTTCATGTTACTGACTGGATTTCATATCCCAACATCCCCACTAGTGAGGTGGCATTATCATCTCTTTGTGGATGTGTGTGACTCCAAAGCATGTGCTCCTGAGGACAGAGAAAAATGGACAAGAAGTTGCTCCCCATGCCAATTGCCAGAGCCAGGATTGGGACCTGGCAGCCTGGGCATCTTTGGTTGCTGGTGGCAGAGCTTTAGCAAAGGTATCAGGACATGTACTTCCAAGGTGGTTAATGTTTGTTCTCCTTTGTGCTTACCTCACTGCAGCAGGGAGCCAGGCCTTGGGCTCCTGCCCCTGCTGCTTGGGAGATTTATAACAGAGCGGGAAGCAGAAGTTGTTTGAAGCCAGTGTTTCTTCTGTCCTTTGTGAAAACTTATGGAAATGACTGGGCTTCCCTGGTGGCTCAGCCAGTAATGAATCCACCTGCAATGCAAGAGACACAGGAGATGCAGGTTTGATCCCTGGGTCAGGAAGATCCCCTGGAGGAGGCCATGGCAACCCACTCCAGTATTCTTGCTTGGATAATCCCTTCAATAGAGGAGCCTGGCAGGCTACCTGGTTGGGAGAACGGACATCTCAGGTAATAGAGAAGGAAGTGAGATTTCGCCCAGAGAGAGATGAGGTTGAGGTCTACAGGTCCCTCCAAGTGTAGGGACTTGAGCATGGCTCCATATCAATGCTTGGAGTGGTTCCATGGATGGTCCATCGAGGCCTGGCATCTGATCATGACATTTTTGAATGTGGATCGTGGGATGGATGTAGGAGGAATGGGATTCCAGCTTTTGCCCTAATCACAATATACCATGCATTCTCAACAGATGACACCATGCCCAAGGGATCAAAGATGGGTTCTTGAGGGTCAGAGTTCCTAGATATTGCAATGGCTTGTGAGGGAATTCCTTGGAAGTCCGACAGTGGTTAGGACTTCACACTCTTACTGCTGAGGGCCTGGGTTCCATCCCTGGTCAGGGAACTAAAATCCCACAAACTGTGTGGTGCAGACCAAAAAACAAAACAAAACCCACAATGGTCTGTGAACCTCCAAAGGACCACAGCCACAGTACACAAACAGAATAACTACATCTGGAGTATTAAAAATTTCACATTCTGCTGGGGAGTCAGGTTAGAGGTGATTAGGCAAAAAAATGTCTGAAAAGGCTCCTGAAAAATAAAATTGACAAACACTGCATATACACAGTGACCTCTTATGTAGGTGATAGGCTACCAGGAATTAAGGACAGGTCATTTTTTTTTTCACTTTATTTATTATTTTTTTCTGGAGGCTTATTACTATGCAACTTGTATTGGTTTTGTCATACACTGACATGAATCCACCACAGGTGTACATGTGTTCCCCATCCTGAACCCCCCTCCCACTTCCCACCCCATCCCATCCCTCTGGGTCA
Source organism: Bos mutus (assembly GCF_027580195.1). Classification (NCBI taxonomy): domain Eukaryota; kingdom Metazoa; phylum Chordata; class Mammalia; order Artiodactyla; family Bovidae; genus Bos; species Bos mutus. Next base: position 34,961,549 of record NC_091646.1, on the reverse strand, counting down.
TCGCAGTGCACCAGCCCCAAGCACCCTGTATCATACATCGAACCTGGACTGGCAATCCGTTTCACATATAATATACATGTTTCAATGCCATTCTCCCAAACCATCCCACTCTCTCCCTCTCCCACAGAGTCCAAAGGACTGTTCTATACATCTGTGTCTCTTTTGCTATCTCGCATACAGGGTTATCGAAGGGACAGGTCATTTAAAATTCCCCATAGGACAACTGCTCTTGGTGATGGTGATGATGATGGTAATGATGATTGATGATGATGAAAGCAATGAAATCCTACCCCTAGGGTCAAGAGAATTGAGTATGGGGATTATGTGAATTAACAACAGATGTTTCCCCTATGAAACATGATGTAGAGGGTAAAGAAAATTAATATTTATAAAATTAATGTAGACAAGTGGTACTCTAAATTGTATTTCCTTTCAACTTAACACTTATTCAGTTACCTGTTTAATCCTATACTTTAGATAAGGGTAAGAAGTTAGGAGAGGTGAAGTAAACCAGGAAACTGCTTTCAATGCCTGCACAGTACTTAAGCTTGAAATAACCCTAAAACTTTTCCCATTATATCCTGAAGCTACCAGGGCTCTAAATGCTCTAAACTCGCTGAACACTGGCATTCAGTGCTGCCCAAATTATTGCTTGATTGGACATGAGTTTGAGTGAACTCCAGGAGTTGGTGATGGACAGGGAGGCCTGGTGTGCTGTGATTCATGGTGTCACAAAGAGTTGGACACGACTGAGCGACTGAATTGATATTGCTTTTTAATTGAAGTATAGTTGATTTACAATGTGTTAGTTTCTAGTATAGAGCAAAGTGATTCAGTTATGCATATATATACATATATCCTTTTTAATATTCTTTTTCATTATGATTTACTATAAGATATTGAATATAGTTGCCTGTGTTATACAGTAGGACTTTGTTGTATAGATGTTAGTGTGTATCTGCTAATTCCCAACTCCTAATTTATCCTTCCCTGCTCCCCTTTCCCCCATTGGTAACCGTAAGAGTGTTTTCTATGTCTGTGAGTCTGTATCTGTTTTGTAAATAAGTTCACTTATATATTTTAGATTCCACATATAAGTGATATCATATGATATTTGCCTTTCTCTTTCTGACTTACTTTGCTTAGTATGATAATCTCTAGGTTCATCTATGCTGCTGCAAATGGCATTAATTTTATTCTTTTTTATGGCCAAATAATATTCTTATCTATATATAGAATATTATATATATCCTCTTTATCCATTCATCTGCTGATGGATGTTTAGGCTGCTTCCAAGTCTTGGCTACTGTAAAAAGTGCTGCTATGAATATTGGGGTGCATATATCTTTTCAAATTAGAGTTTTTTTCAGATATATGCCCAGGAGTGGAGTTGCTGAATAATATGGCAACTCTATTATTAGTTTTTTAAAGAGATTCCAGTATGTCAGCAAATTTGGAAAACTCCTTAGAAGGAAAGTTATGGCAAATCTAGACAGCATATTAAAAAGCACAGACATCACTTTGCCGACAAAGGTCCATATAGTCAGATCTATGTTAGACTACATCAGTAGTCATGTACAGATGTGAAAGTTGGACCATAAAGAAGGCTGAACACCAAAGAACTGATGCTTTCAAATTGTGGTGCTGGAGAAGACTCTTGAGAGTCCCTTGGACTGCAAGGAGATCAAACCAGTAAACCTTAAAGGAAACCAACCCTGAATATTCATTGGAAGGACTGTTGCTGAAGCTGAAGCTCCAATACTTTGGCCACCTGATATGGAGAGTTGACTCATTAGAAAAGATCCTGATGCTGGGAAAGATTGAAAGCAAAAGGAGAAGGGGGTGACAGAGGATAAGATGGTTGAATGGCATCACCAACGCAATGGACATGAGTTTGAGCAAACTCCAGGAAACAGTGGAAGACAGAGGAACCTGGCATGCTGCAGTCCATGGGGTCACAAAGAGTGGGAAATGACTTAGTGACTGAACAAATAGCTTTTCTTTTAAATTATTTCCTGTCAAGCAGATTAATGCAGAGAAACAGTTTCTATAAGCTCCTGATAGGTCCAAACACTCATACCATGTCTGATAGACCAGACACTAGAGTGAGATTTGGAAGATCACCTGGGTCCTGGTGTCGGTTCTTACCCAGTAGCTATGTGACCTTGGGTAATGCCCTTTACCTCTCTGTGAAGATCCCATCTGGGAAAAGACATTGTGTTCCTAAATGGGATAGAATTCACTATGCCAGTTGAATTATTTTAGCGAGAGCAATAACTATGAGTCTTATGATTTCTTACAACAAAATTCCCAGTGGTGTATGACAAAATATCTAGTCAAACATCATGTCTTCCCAAAGTTATATGGTCCCCACCTAACTCCAATTCCCAAGAGCTGACATTTTTCACACTTACCTCTGTGTAAGGAACATTTTTAAGGAAGACTTAGTTACATCATAGACAGGTTTCCAGATTTCAGAAGAATTCTAGGGCACCAGCAGAGGTGGTGAGCAGCAGGACTCTCCATATCAGGTGGCCAAAGTATTGGAGCTTCAGCTTCAGCAACAGTCCTTCCAATGAATATTCAGGGTTGGTTTCCTTTAAGGTTTACTGGTTTGATCTCCTTGCAGTCCAAGGGACTCTCAAGAGTCTTCTCCAGCACCACAATTTGAAAGCATCAGTTCTTTGGTGTTCAGCCTTCTTTATGGTCCAACTTTCACATCTGTACATGACTACTGATGTAGTCTAACATAGATCTGACTATATGGACCTTTGTCGGCAAAGTGATGTCTGTGCTTTTTAATATGCTGTCTAGATTTGCCATAACTTTCCTTCTAAGGAGCAGGCATCTTTTAATTTCATGGCTGCAGTCACCATCTGCAGTGATTTTGGAGCCCAAGAAAATAAAATCTGCCACTGTTTCCACTTTTCCCCCATCTACTTGCCATGAAGTGATAGGCCTGGATGCCATGATCTTAGCTTTTTGAATGTTGAGTTTTGAGCAAGCTGTTCACTCTCCTCTTTAGCCTTCATCAAGAGGCTCTTTAGTTCTTCTTCACTTTCTGCCATTAGAGTGGTATCATCTGCATATCTGAGGTTATTGGTATTTCTCCTGGCAATCTTGATTCCAGCTTGTGCTTAATCCAGCCTGGCATTTCATGTGATGTTCTCTGCATAGAATTTAAATAAGCAGGATGACAATACACAGCCTTGTTGTACTCCTTTCCCAATTTGGAATCAGCCCGTTCTTCCAAGTCCAGTTCTGACTTGCTTCTTGACCCAAATACAGGTTTCTCAGGAGACAGGTATATGGTCTGGTATTCCCATCTCTTTAAGAATTTTCCACAGTTTGTTGTGATCCACACAGTCAAAGGCTTTAGGGTAGTCAAAAAAACAGAAGTAGATGTTTTTCTGGAACTCCCTTGCTTACTCCATGATTCAACAAATAATAAATAAAATAATAAAAATAAATAAAAGCTAATACAGTGTTAATTTCTTTGACCCATCTCAGCTTCCACTTGGGGAATTAATCCAAATTAAAATACATAAGCATAAAATGCATAATGTTTTTCCCTTAATAAACTCCAACAGCTGGGAATGTCACACATCAGATTGAGTTCCAGGGTCTGCTTCTGCTTTTCCCTCTCCCTAAATTCTTTCTTGTGACCACAAATCTGCCCCCATTTGTAACTCCACTGCTAAGTGTTTTTGTAGGCAGGAGAGAGAGAAGGATTTACAATGGAAGTATCAGTGTTATATTTGTGATGTTTACCCCATGTTGTTTGTGTTTGTAGTTTGCTTATTTTCATGTCTGTATTATAACGTATTATAGGATTATAACACTCTTTTTTTGCTTGATGGACATTTGCATTGCTATAAGTTTTAAGCTTACTAATCAGTCTTCTTCATATCTTTTGGTGGACACAAGGACATATTTCTGTGGAAATATACCAAGACTGCAACTGCTGAGTCAAAATGTACATGACTGTTTAGCCTTAGTAGACGTTGTTTTCCAAAGTGGCTATATCAATTTATACTTCCACCTAGAGTACATATGTGGGTTCCAGTTACTCTCTGTCCTTGCCAACGCTTGACTGTCAGTCTTTTTTTTTTTTTAGAAATGGATTCTTTTTTAAAAATAATTTATCTATTTTTGGCTCTGCCAGGTCTCTTTTGCTACGAGCGGGCTTTCTCCAGTTGTGACGAGCAGGGAGCACTCTCTAGTTGCAGTATGAGGGCTTCTCATTGCAGTGGCCCCCAATTTCTGTGGAAAGGGCATGCAGGCTCAGTAGCTGTGGCCCACAGGCTTAGTTGTTCCAAGGTATATGGGATCTTCCCAGACCAGGGATCAAACCTTCATCCTCTGCACTGGCAGGTGGATTCTTAACAACTAGACCACCAGGGAAGTCCACTGCCAGTCTTTTGACTGCTATCCATTCTTCCATTTGACAGATGGATGGGCAAACCAACTGGGCCTAAAAGAAGTTAAATATTTTTTTTTAAGTTACAAGTCTGAATTCTAGGCTCTTCCTACTAGGCCATCAACTTTTACCGCATGGGTTTTCAATACTCAAGAATTAGTCGTTTCAAAAATACGTGGAATGATTTTTTGTAAGATTAAAATTGTATTAAAGTTACCCTCTTAAATGAATGAAATATTACCTGAAATTTACCCTGAAATGCATGAATATTAGTACTTAATCAACATCATATCTTAATAGTATGGTTGTGGTGGTGGTGGAGGTTTAGTTGTTCCCTTTGGTCTAGGACCTGGGTTGACAAAATTTCTTGGTAAAGGACCAGATAGTAAATATTTTAGACTTTGTGCACTATCTATTATCAAACCTGGTATTTTCATATCCTTTATATTGTTCTGGTTACTATTGGTGCATAACAAATTACTCCAAAAATTAAAAGATTAAAATAATCATTTATATTCAGAAAGTATTCAGCTGCTAGGTTCCTTATTATTGTTATTCCACTAATTATTTTCTTCCAGTTTTGCTGAGATATAATTGACATATGATACTGTATAAGTTTCAGATGGTAAAGAATCTTCCTGTAACATAAGAGACTTGGGTTTGATCCCTGGGTCAGAAGGGAAGATTCTCTGTTGAAGGAAATGGCAATCCACTCCAGTATTCTTGCCTGGAGAATCCTGTGGACAGAGGAGCCTGGTGGGCTGATGTCCATGGGGGTCGCAGAGTCAGACACGACTGAAGTGACTTAGCATAGCATGCATCATCTTAAGTAGATACAAAATCAAAGAAATAGAAAAAAATTTTTGTGATGAGAATTCAAGATTTACTCTCTTATTATTCATGTATAACATATGGCAGTGTTAAATATATTATCTTGTACATTACATCCCTACTACTTATTTATCTTGGGCTTCCCTGGTGGCTCAATGATAAAGAATTCACCTGCCAATGCAGGAGACAAGAAACACAGGTTGGATCCCTGGGTTGGGAAGATCCCCTGGAGAAGGAAATGGCAACCCACTCCAGTATTCTTGCCTGGGAAATCCCATGGACAGAGGAGCCTGGTGGGTTACAGTCTGTGGGGTCAAAAAAAAAAGTCAGACATGACTTAGAGACTAAACAACAACAGCTTACGTATCTTCTCATTGGAAGTTGTACCTTTTGTCTGCCTTCATCCAATTCTCTTTCACCCTTCCCCACTCTGATAACCACAAATCTGATCTCTTTTTCTTTATTTGTTTTTGAAGTTTAATTGACCTACAACACTAAGTTAGTTCCTGTTACACAACATAATGCTTTGGAATTTCTAAACATTTCAAAATGACCACTGCAATAAGTCAAGTCACAATATGTCACCATACCAATATATTACATAGTTGTTGATTATATTCCACACTGCATATTTCATACTGGTGACATTTATTTTGCAACATGAAGTTTGTACTTCTTTATCTCTCTCACTTCTTTCTTTCCTCCCCCAACTCCCCTCTCCTTTGGCAACCACCTGTTTGTCCTCTGTATATGTAACTGTTTCTGTTTTGTTATGTTTATTCATTTGTTTTGGTTTTTAGATTCCACACATAAGTGAAATCATACAGCATTTGTCTTTGATTTATTTAATTCAGCATAATACCACCTAGATCAAATCAGGTTGCTATAAATGGTAAGAATTCATTCTTTTTATGGCTGAGTAATATTCCATTATATATCACATCTTCTTTATCCGTTCATCCATTGATGGGCACTTTGGTTGCTTCCCTATCTTGCCTGTTGTAAAGAATGCTGCAACGAACATATGGGTGCATATATTTTTTCTAATTGATGTTTTTGTTTTCTTCAGATAAATACCCAGAAGTGGAACTGCTGGATCATATGGCAGTTCTATTTTTAATTTTTTGAGGAATCTCTATAGTGTTTTCCATAGTGGATGCATGCTCAGTTGTGTCTGACTCTTTGGGACCTCAGGGACTGTAGCCCACCAGGCTCCTCTGTCCATGGGATTTCCCAGGCAAGAATACTGGAGTGAGTTGCCATTTCCTCCTTCACGGGATCTTCCTGACCCAGAGATTGAATGCACATCTCCTGCATCTCTTGCATTGGCAGGCAAATTATTTACCACTGAGCCACCTGGGAAGCCCTTTTCATAGTGGCTGCAGCAATTTACATCCCCACCAACAGTGCATGAGGGCTCCCTTTTCTTCACATCCTCGCCAACACTTGTTATTTGTTGTCTTTTTAATAATAGCCATTCTGACAGGTGAGATGATACCTCATTGTTGTTATGATTTGTAATTCTCTGATGATTAGTGAGATTAAGTATTTTTTTCATGTGCCTGTTAGCATGTATCAGCTCTTTATTCCATTTTTACTGAAAAATAGTATTCCATTATTATACCACATTTTTTTTATCCATTCATCAGATCATGAACATTAGGGATATTTCCACTTTTTAATTATGAGTAATGCTGCCAAGGACATTTGCATATAGGTTTTTGTGTGATATTTTTCCATTTATCTTGGATCTAGAAGTGGAATTGTCAAATCATATGATAACATAATGTTTAACATTTTGAGAAACTGCCGGACAGCCTGTTTTCTACAGTGGTACATCATTTCCCATTCCCACCATCATTGCATGATGGTTCTAATTTCTCCACTATTTGCAAATGCTTGTTATTATCGCCTTTTTATTATATCACTACTAGTGGATATGAAGTGGTATCTCATTGCGGTTTTGATTTGCATTACCCTGGCAGCTAATAATGTTGAACATCATGCTTACTGGTTTTCTATACATTTTCTTTGCTGAAATATCTATTCAGATCTTTCACCATTTTGATTCATTTATTTATTCATTGCACCATGAGGCTTGTGGGATCTAAGTTCCAACCAGGGACTGAACCCATGGCTTTGGCAGTGAAAGTGTACACAGTACTAACTACTGGACAACCAGGGAATTCCCTGCCTATTTTTAATTGAATTGTAAGTTCTCTTTGTATATTCTAGATGTAAATCCCTTATCAGGCATATTACTTCCAAAAGTTTCTCTTCTGTGGGTTGTGTTTTCACTTTATTAATTGTGTTGTTTAAATTTAAAAGTTTTCCATTTTGGTGATGCCCGTTTTTCTATATTTCTTTTATTGCTTGAACTTTTAGTGTCATATCGAAGAAATCATTGCTTAATCCAAGATCATGAAGAATTACACCTTTATTTTTTCCTAAGAGTTCAATAGTTTTAGCTTTTATATTTAGGACTTCATTTAAGTTCTATATATGGTGTGGTGTGGGAGTTCAAATTCATTTTTTGCATGTGGCTATCTAGTGGTCTCACCATCATTTGTTAAAAAGACTCTTCTTTAAGCACTAAATTTTCTTGGCATTCTAGTTGAAAACCAATTGATTGTAAATCTGAGGCTTTGTTTCTGTATTCTCAGCTCTGTTGGCCTGTATGCCCTTCTGCCAGTGCCACATTGTCTTGATTCCTGTAGATCTATGGTCAGTTTTGAAATCTGCAAGTGTGAGACCTCAAACTTTATCCTTCTCTTTCAAGATTATTTTTGTCTATTCTGAGTTCATTGCATTTCTGTATGAATTTTGGGATCAGCTTGTCAAAATCTGCAGAGAAACCATCTGAGATTTTGATAGAAGTTGTGTTGAGTCTGCAGATCAATTTAGGAAATATTGCCCATGTTGATGATACGAAGTCTACCAGTCTATGAAACACAGGATATCTTCCATTTATTTATGTATATTTAAATTTTGTTTAACAGTGTTTTTTAGTTTTCAGTATACAATTCTTGGACTTTCAAAATTTATTTCTAAGTATTTTATTCTTTTGGATGATATTTTAAATGGAAATGCTACTTTTCTTTCCTCTTTGAATTATTCATTGCTAGCATATAGAAACACTCAATTTTCATTTATTGATCTTGTATTTCTGCCACATTGCTGAACTCTTTCATTTTCATAGTTCTTTAGTGAATTCCTTGGGATTTTCCATACGTGTGATCATATAATTTGTAAATAGAGATAGTTTTTACTTCTTCCCTTCCAATCTAGAAACTTCTCATTTTATTTTTCTTGCCTACTCTGAAAAGAATTTGAGTGTTTGTCATAAAATAAGGCTCTTCATTTTCTTTAACTATTTAAATAATCATACAAATTTACTTTCCATAATAACCTATACCTTACTACTGAATAGAAATGCTTCTTTATCATATACTAAAAACTTTTATACTTGGAGATGTTTTATTCCTCTTACTATCTTTATTTCGGTACTACAGTGAGTTAAGCTTGTAGCTTTATAAATCATTCTGCTTCACTGAAGTATGAGTTTTTCCATCAAGTATAAATGAAATCCACACCAGATAACATAAGGTAACAAGCACAGTGCCTGGCACATAGGTGGTATTCTCTAGAGCAAGGGTCCCCAACCCCCAGGCCATGGACCAATACAGGTCTGTGGCCTGTTAGGAATGGGCCGAACAGCAGGGGGTGAATAGCAGGCGAGTGAGGGAATCTTCATTTGTACAGCTGCTCCCCATAGCTCACATTACGGCCTGAGCTCCACCTCCAGTTAGGTCAGTGGCGGCAGTAGATTCTCACAGGAGTGCAAACCCTACTGTGAACTGTGCATGAGAGGGATTTAGGTTGTGCCCTCCTTATGAGATTCATCCCCAAACCATCCCCAGTCAGGGTCCATGGAAAAATTATCTTCCACAAAACCAGTCCCTGTTGCCAAAAAGGCTGGGGATGGCTGCTCCACAGGTCAATACCACATCCTGTGGTTATCCTTTGGGTCACACCATCCACAGTAATTTTGGGTTATGGATAGTTAATAATTATTTTTACTGCATTTTGAGCACCCAACATAAAAGGATTATTTTTCTAACCAAATGTCCAAAGATAACCAGGGTAAACAAATATACTAAGAAGATTATGTAACCCTGGTTTGATTCCTGGGTGGGGAAGATCTCCTTGAGAAGGGATAGGCAACTATATCTGTACTGATGGACAACTGTGATGTTCCCTTTTTTCCCATTGTAAACAAAGCCTACAGAATCACTACTGTAGCCCCAATTCCAGCAAAGGATAAATGCATAATAAATAATTGGTATGGGAATTTAAAAACATATTAAAACACAAGATTCTGTTTTAGCATTTTATTAATTATCTCCATGGGTAAATATTTGAGTTGGAATTGCTGAACCAAAATATCAAATATTTTTATTTTTAAACAATTTACAAAATTGCCCTGCAGAAAATTTTTACCAGTACACTCTACAAGAGCAGGGAGGGGTCGTGGGTGGGAGGGAGGTAGGAGAGGATAGCAGCAGGAGTTTGGAGTTAGTAGATGCAAACTGATATATAGAATGGATAAACAAGGTGCTACTGTATAGCACAGGGAACTATATTCAGTACCCTGTGATAAACCATAATGGAAAAGAATATGAAGAAGAATGTATATGTATACATGACTGAGTCACTGGAGTACAGCAACAATTAACACAACGTTTAATGCAACTATACTTCAATAAAAAATAAATTAAAAAAAAGAGCAGGGAGAAATGCATGTGTCCCCAGTCTCTTAACGTTTTCATGTAATCAAATCCATCAGTTCTGTTCTTAATCGTTCAACTTTCAGTTATTGTGTTTTTAAAGACCTTCTACACGAAAAGCTTATGTAGAAGCAGAAGCTAGTTATTCAGAGCTTGTTATAACAAGGGAGTTAGCCACCCTAACTTGTGTTTGGCAGAGACTTAAAGACAGGCAGGGCAATGGGAAAACTTTAGAGTGAAAAAAAGGAAGACCATCTTTTCTCTGATTGGAAGTTGTTGGCAGTGAAATGCTGGTGAGCCAGAGGTATTTTATGTGATTGGTTTGGTGAGCATATTTAGATTTCTCTAGTTGGTGGCAGGGCAAAAATAGGAAGGCTGGTAGTCATTGATCAAGTCCACAAGACTGCTGTAGAGGCTGTGGTTTGGCTTGTGCAGCTGCTTGCTACAGAGGTTGTGCGTTACAATTCTATTGTCATCTGGTCATCGTCCGTTGTGTATTCATTCTCTCACTTAAAAATAAAAATCATTCTTTCTTTCATTTTGTTTCAAATATAAAATCATTTTCAGATCTAAATATTTAACTCATTAGAAAACTTATGTTTTGCTAGCAGGAAAAAGGGACAATTTCACTTTGACGGTAACATTTTTTTCCTAAAAGTGCAATATTCTACTCTTTGTACAATATTAAAGTTCACAGTCATAGGATTTCATTTATACGTCTACGTTCTTTCAATGGAATTTAAGAGCAAAGTTAGACTCCTCCCCCAGACTGCCCAACCCATTAAAAAAAAAAAAAAAAAGCCTCTGAGGTTTTGTTTTGTTTTGTTTTGGTGGCGCCAGGCAGCATGTGGGATCTTAGTTCTCCCACCACGGAAAGAACTCGTGCCGGCTGCAGTGGAAGCGCGGAGTGCTAACCACTGGACTGCCAGGTAAGTCCCCACCTCTGTGGTTTTTACTAAAATTATTTCTTTGACCAACTTCTCAAGAAGAGGAAAAGGACAAAAGGGCCCAAAGAGGTTAATAGGCACCTGCCCGAGGGAGGCGGTGGGCGGTTAGCAGACGCCGGCTGGTGGGCGGGGTGCGGGGGCGGAGCTCGGGTGACGCGACGCTCACGTGACCGCTGGGCCCAGAAGTGGGCACTGGTCCGGGTGCTGGCCCTCCTTCGGTGTTGTCGGACCCGGAGCCGTCTGCGAGCCCCTAGTTGTTGCTCCTGGTTCTTTCAGGTCAGTGTGAGGGTTCTCGTCGCTGCCTGTGGGACACCGGAATGGGGGAGGAGGAACGGACGCGGAAAGGAGAAAGGTTGGGGATGGGGTTCTGGTCGAGGGGAGCTGGCCAGACTGTAGCTAGAGATGGCGGTGGGAAAACGGCTAAGGGGGAGCAAGCGGCCATTGGGCGGAGGGAGGGGAAGGCGGACACCCCAAGTACCCATTCCCCTTTCTCTACACATCCTCTTCTCTGCCCTCCGTCCATTTTGGAGCCGGAGATTGTGAGCTAGGGGGCGCCCCAGCAGTCAGGCAGTGGAAATAAATCCCCTCTGCCACTCTGCGTAGAGTAGAAAGTTGACCTCAAGGGTGGAGAGGCGAGTTGCCTTTGGGAGAGAAGGACGCAGAGATCCAAAATTAGTTTGGAAAACATCCTGGTCTGGCGCCCGAGGCGTGAAAAGAAATGGCGGCTGGGGTGCAGGGGGCGGAGTAGGGGGTGGGGGAGGGAAACGGTGGGTGAGGAGGGCAGGGATTCTGGAAAGGGACCCGATTCCCTGTGCATCCACCGATGCCCATCCCCGGTCTCCTGTCTGTCTGCAGGTCTACGTGTCTGTTGTTCCCAGCGCTCTACTGGGCTATAGAAAGAGGAGGAACCTGTCCAGAATCCCCGCAGGTCAGTGAAGGAAGAGGACACTGGACAGGGACCCAAGGGGTGGGGAGTGTGGAGGGACCGCCCGCGAAGAATTGGGGGCCTCACTGCCCACTTCCCAACACATTTACACACTGCCGCGCTGAGCAAGCATAAGGAAAAATGGCAGGGCCTGCCAAGGAAGCGTTGTCTCACGTGTGCACGAGGAATGGTGAGGTACAGGGTGGGCAAAAGGCACTCTCGGAGGGCCAGGCCAGGTCAGGAGATCCCTAACAAACGGCAAGAAATGACTACTACTATCCGGACCTGCATTTCACCCCCAAAACCTCAGTCTCTCTTGTCTCCTCTTTGTCTTCTCTTCCCCCGCCCCACTCCCAGGACAGGAAAAGGAGGGGATACTCACCATGGAAAAACTCTGCAGTGAAAATGAAGCAAAGCCTGAGAACCAAGGCAAGATGGAAAACAAAGAACAGCCACTGGATGCAGGAAAATCAGGAGCAGCTTGTACTAAGGAAGACAAGGAAACGTTAGAAAACAAGGGAAGAACAGATCACAAGGGAAAGACAGATGAGGAAGTATTAAAGGTTAAGGAAAGGCCAGAGAATGAGACAAAGCCAAAAGAAGAAAACCCAGAGAGCCAAGGAAAGCCAGTGAGTGAGGAAAAAGCAAAAGAAAGTAAAGCAGAGAGTGAGGAGAAGCCAGAGAGCGAGGGAAAGCCAGTGAGTGAGGGAAAACCAAAAGAAGACAAGCCAGCCAGGGATCCAAGGGAACCCAGGGCTGGCGGGAAGCGCCCAGCTGGGGAGGATGTACCAAGGAAGGCCAAAAGAAAAACCAACAAGGGGCTGGCTCAGTGTCTCAAGGAATACAAGGAGGCCATACATGATATGCATTTGAGCAATGAAGAGATGATAAGAGAATTTGATGAGATGGCCAGGGTAGAGGATGAGGTGAAGAAAACCAGACAGAAATTGGGGGGGTTTATGTGGATGCAAAAAAGTTTACAGGACCCCTTCCACCCAAGGGGTCCAAGGGAACTCAGGGGTGGCTGCAGGGCCCCACAGAGGGGCTTTGAAGACATTCCTTTTGTGTAGTGCATTGGCAGGCATTTACCAGGCCTTGTGCTTTATTTAACCTTATGCTAATCCTATACTTTAGGTGTCGCTCTGATTATTCAACTGCAGCCCTCTGTTTCAGTAGCAGATTTTCATCCATTGCATGGAAAAATGTTTATGGTGCATTGTAAAATTAAAAACAAAAATAGTTTTCAGAACCATATATATGGCATCAGTCCATTTTTGTAAAACTACAAAGATACTTTACTAGTGATCCATGTACAGGAAAAACTGAAAACTGTCTACTAAAAAATCAACAGCGGTTATCTGTGGGTGATTTTTTTTCTGTTTTTTGTTCATCTGTTTATATTCTCTTAAAAAAAACACAGATTACTTTTTATCATAGCAATATTGAAAGATAAAAAATAGGAAAGCAATATCAAGCAATCAAGTACTATTCAGTGAAGTGCCTTCGGAAGGCAGTGGAGCAACATAAACTTTGTGTTGCCAGGATGTGAACTGAGTAAGTGTCACATTACCTCTGGGACTCAAAGGTGCAAGAATCAACTTGGCAGTTATTACAGATCCATTTTTGTAAGGGAGACTCTTGGCATCTGTGAATTAGGGATAAAACTTGACTTCTAGGGCTGTGGAGAATATTCAATAAGATGCTGAGTATGTGAGCTGGTTCCCACCCTCTCCCCTGCACTAACAGGGCCAGAGCCCCAGCAGATGTTTTGGAGAGGGCTGAGGAGGTTTCAAGTGTGTGCAGGAATAAGTCCGGACAGCTGTGAGGTGGGTGGCCCTCTCCAGCTGGGGTAATGTCATGACTCTTGGCTGGTATGCCTCTGCTTGTGGGTACTGTACCCTCCTAAGGCTCCCACCACTGCGGATGGGCTGGAGACCGTGATGGTCTAAAGCAACACCATGTCACAACTGAAAGGTGGAGAATTCTCTACAGTAGAGTTACCCTAACTCACCTAGGTAGCACCCGGTTGTCACTTGGGTCTTGCTATTTATAAAGTTCTGATAAAACATACCTTTCCAAGTATTTTGTTGGTTTGTGTGTGTTTCTGTGTACAGCCATCTGCACTGGATTTAGATACTGGAGATTGAACCAGGAGAAAAATCTGTGACCAGATGCTGTGCTATTCTCACCTGTTAATCTCATGTCCGCTGATGCTTTTTTCTTAGAAGTTGTCTCCTAGGAAATTCCTGTTAAACCCTGGCTTATTTCAGCAGACCCATCTACCTATGTGATTTTTTCCCCCTCTGTCTCTTCATTAGCCTTTTATTTGCTTATAGTGTTTCTTTAAACGTTTAGGCCAGTTATAGATTTACAGAATTATTACAAAGATGCAGTTTCCATATACCCCATACCTGTTCTTAACATCTTTTTAGCTTGAAGTGTTCGTCACAATGAACCAATGTTGATAAATTATCATTAACCAAGATACATACTTTATTCAGAGTACCTCAGTTTTTCCCTAATGTCTTTTTTCTGTCCCAGGATCCCATCCAGGTCTTCATCTTACAATTAGTCATCATGTCTCCTTAGGCTCCTCTTGGCTGTGACAATTTCTCACACTTTCCCTGTTTCTTATGCCTTGACACTTGAGAAGCACTGGTCTGGTACTTTGATTAGTGTACCGCAGTTTCAGTTTGCTTGATTTTTCTCTTATGGTTAGACAGGTGTTAAGTGCTTTTTTGGGAAGAGGATCACACAGGCAAAATGGAGTCATATAAAGGGTACATACTATCAATATTATCACTGTTTATGTTAATGTTGGTCACCTGGCTGAAGTAGTGTTCTCAGGATTCTACATGGTAAAGTTACTCTTTTATTTCTCCCTTTCTAGACTATACTCGTTGCAAGAAAATCACTCTGCACAGTCTACACTTAAAAGACTGCAGTGCTATGTTCAATCTTGTTGAAGATGGAGTATCTCCAACATTTATTTGGAATTCTGCATATTTGATTTCTCCCCATTTATTTAATACACTTTGGACTATAATACTACTACATATATTTTCATTGCTCAAATTTTTCCACTTTTGGCCATTGGAAGTTCTTTCAGTTGGCTCTTCCATCTATTTAACATACCCCCATCATTGTGTACATGTATGTGTGTGTTTATAAAACTTTGGTGCTATAAAATGGTCTAGTCATATTTTGCATATTTCCCGCCCAAATCCTAGAATCAACCATTTCTCCAAGGGACCCTGGTACCTTTGGTTGGTACTAAAAACCAAGATTTAGGTGTTAAGTGTACACCCTACCATTTGGATATCATTGCTTCTAGGCCCTTTCAGTTGATAAAGAAGATATATATGCATCTCTTTCTGTCTCTCTCCATATATATATATATATATGTGTGTGTGTGTGTGTGTGTGTACATATATATACATCTTTATATGTTTTAAAATATATAGAGAGAAAATTTTGTCTTTAATCTTAACAGACTCTACTCATTTCCAAAGTTACCTGTATCAGTGCCTTATTCTTGCATCCCTTTCAGTGAAGTTGTTTCATGCATTTGTGATATACTTAGAGTCTTTTGTCACATTCTGCATTGTGGGAATGTTGTTATAAATGCACTTTTAAATATCAAATTCCAGTTGTTCATTGCTGTTATATAGGAAAGCAATTAAATTTATATATTAACTTATATCCTGTGATCTTGTGACCAGGAGTTTGTCAATGCTTTGGCATTTTCTACATAGACCGTCATGTCATCTGCAAATAGAGACAAATTTAGTTCCTCAGTTCTAATCTGCACACTTTTTATTTCCTTTTTTGTCTTAATGCACTAGCTAGGACTTCCAGTATGATATTCAGTAAGAGCAATGAGAAAGGACCTCCCTGCCCTGTTCCTGACACTCCAGGTGAAGTGTCTCCTTTTTCATCACTGAGTATAATGTTAGTTTCTTGTAGTCTTTGTTGTTCAGTCACCATGTAGATATTCTTTATCAAGTGGAAGAAGTTCCCCTCTACTCCCAGGTTGAAAGCGTTTATCATGAATGGTTGTTGGAGTCTGTCAAATACTTTTTCTGTATCAGATAATATCATTTAATTTTTCTTTTTTAGTCTGTTAACATGTAGTGGATTATATCAATTGATTTTCAAATGTTGAATCAACCTTGAACACCTGGAATAAATTTCAGTTGTTTGGCACATAACTTTTTATACATTATTAGATTCAGTTTTATAATACTTTGTTGAGGATTTGTGTCTGTATCCATTAGAGATATTGGTCTGTAGTTTTCCTTTCTCGTAGTATCTTTTATCTGGTTTTGGAATTGGGGTAATATTGGTCTCACAGAATGAGTCAGGTGTTCTCGACTTCAGTTTTATGGAAGAGATTGTGGAGAATTGGTATTATTTCTAACTTAAATGTTTGGGAGAATTCACTGGTGATTTCTAAATGTTTACTGGTGATCCTTAAATGTTTGGTAGAATTTGGTCCTAGTGATTTCTATCTTTGGAAGGTTATTAATTACTGATTCAATTTCTTTAATAGATACAGAACTATTCAGGCTATCTTTTTCCTCTTGTGTGAGTTTTAGGAGTTTGTATCTTTTGAGTAATTAGTCCATTTCATCTTAAGTTACCTAATTTGTAGGCATAGAGTTTCTCATAGTATTACTTCATTACCTCCTTAATGTCCATGGGATCAGGAATGATAACCCCACTTTCATTTCTGATATTGTTAATTTGAGTCTTTCTTGGTTACCCTCATAAGAGATTTAATAATTTTATCTTTTCAAAGAACCAACTTTTGGTTTTGTTGATCTCCTCTGTTGTTTTCCTGTTTTCACTTTCCTTTGATTTTGTCTCTAGTTATTTCTTTTTTCCTATTTGCTCTAGGGTTCGATCCCTGGGTTGGGAAGATACCCTGGAGAAGGGAAAGGCTACCCCCTCCAGTATTCTGGCCTGGAGAATTCCATGGACTATACAGTCCATGGGGTCACAAAGAGTCGGACATGACTGAGCAACTTTCACTTTCACTAGGCTGCCTACAATGAGGGAGACCCGGGTTCGATCCCTGGGTCGGGAAGATCCCCTGGAGAAGGAAATGGCAACCCACTCCAGTACTCTTGCCTGGAAAATTCCATGGACAGAGGAGCCTGGTAGGCTGCAGTCTATGGGATCCCAAAGCGTCGGACACGACTGAGCGACTTCACAGGCTTAAATGACTCTTCTTTCTTTAGTTTCCTAAGAAGAAAGCATAGGTTATTGATGGGAGAACCTTCTTTTCCATATATGCGTTTAAGCTAGAAATTTCCCTTTAAGCATTGCTGTTGCTTTACCCCAGAAATTTTGATATGTTGTATTTTCATTTAGTTCAAAGCATTTTAAAATTTCTGTTGAGAATTCTTCTTTGACTCGTGTTATTTAGAAATGTGTTGCTTAATTTCCAAATAGTTGGGTTCGCCATCTATCCTATTATTGATTTCTAGTTTAATTCTACTGAGAGCATACTTTTATGATTTCTATTCTTTTAAACTTGTTAAGGTGGGTTTTATGGACTCTCTTGAGTTCATGTTCTATATGAGCTTGAATGTTGAATGGAATGTTCTATAAAGGTAAATTAAATCACGTTGATTAATAATGCTGTTCAGGTCGACTATGTATTAGGTGCTCAGTTAGGTGTCTGACTTTTTGTGATCCCATAGACTGTAGCCCATCAGGCTCCTCTTTTCGTGAAATTTTCCAGGCGAGAATACTGGAGTAGGTTGCCATTTCCTTCTCTGACTATATCCTTATTGATATTCTGCCTGCTTAATCTGTCAGTTACTGATTGAGGGCATTAAAGTTTGTAACCATAATAATAGATTTGTCTGTTTCTTCTTTCAGTTCTATCAGTTTTTGCTTCATATATTTTGACACTTTGTTATGTACATGTTTAGGATTATTATATGTTTTGCTCACAATTGATCCCTTTGTCATTATGTAGTGCCTCTTTCGGAGAAGGCAGTGGCACCCCATTCCAGTACTCCTGCCTAGAAAATCCCATGGACAGAGGAGCCTGGTAGGCTGCAGTCCATGGGGTCGCAAAGAGTCGGACATGACTGAGCAACTTCATTTTCACTTTTCACTTTCATGCATTGGAGAAGGAAATGGCAACCCACTCCAGTGTTCTTGCCTGGAGAATCCCAGGGACAGCGGAGCCTGGTGGGCTGCTTTCTATGGGATCGTGCAGAGTCAGACACGACTGAAGTGACTTAGCAGCAGCAGTGCCTCTTTTGATCTCTCATAATTTTCCTTGTTCTGCTTTGTCTGAAATTATGTAACTACTCCAGCTTTCTTTTTTGTCCAGGTTTTTTTTTTCTTTTTATTAGTACAGATCTTTCTTGTTGCTTTACTTTTAACCTCTCACTCTTTATCAGGGCTTCCCTAATACCTCAGTTGGTAAAGAATTCACCTGCAATGCAGGAGACCCCAGTTCGATTCCTGGGTTAGGAAGATCCCCTGTAGAAGGGATAGGCTACCCACTCCAGTATTCTTGGGCTTCCCTTGTGGCCCAGGTGGTAAAGAATCCACCTGTAATGCGGGTAGACCTAGGTTCGATCCCTGGGTTGGGAAGATCCCCCGGAGAAGGGAAAGGCTACCCACTCCAGTATCCTGGCCTGGAAAATCCCATGGACTACAGTCCATGGGGTCTCAAAAGAGTTGGACATGACTGAGCAACTTTCACTTTCACTCACTCACTATATTTAAAGTGGGCTTCTTGTACACAGCATATAGTTGGTTTTTTTTTAATTCACTCTGATAGTTTCAATCTTTAGTTGATGTATTTAGACCATTCATATTTAAAATGACTCAATATATTTGGATTTAGTATCAACCATGTTTATAACTGTTTTCTATTTGTTGCCAGAGGCTTCTTTTTCTGCCTTCTCTAGTTTATTTTTGCCTGCGCCAGGTCTTAGTTAAGACATATGGGATCTTTCAGTTTAGTTGCAACATGTAGGATTTAGATCCCTGATCAAGGATCGAACCTATGTCCCCTGCATTGGGAGTGTGGAGTCTTAGCCACTGGACCACCAAGGAAGTCTGCCTTCTCTAGTTTTAATTATTTTACATGATTCCACTTGTCTTCTCTTAATGTATCGATTATATTTCTTTAAAAATTTTCAATGATTTTCCTCGAGTTTACATTTTTAAATAAGAACATTTTCAAATAACACTGTTCTGCTTCACTTATATGTAGTACAGTTACCTTAAGTGTTCATTATTCATTTCACTCATCCATTTCCTGCAATCACTTAATACACTGTTATTTTATTACTTTAGATAGAGAGTTGTCTTTTACATCAATTAAGAATAAGACAAAAGATTTCATTATACTTTCATTTATTGCATTTCCAATGCTCTTCCTTTATGTAGATCTGAGCTGCAGGCCTGCACCATTTTTCTGCTGCCTGAAGAAAATCTTTTAACATTTCCTGAAGGAAAGGTTTGCTGATGCTGAATTCCATCAGTTTTTGTTTGTCTGAGAAAGTCTTTATTTCTCCTCCACATTTGAAGGATTATTATACTGGACATAGAATTTTAGGTTAGTTTTTTTTTCTTTCAACATTTTAAATATTTACAGTTATAGAGACAGGAGTGTTAACACTGAAATGGAAGGTATTTTTTTAATTTCTTCTTGTAGTTCTGTCAGATTTATTTATTTTGAGGTCTGTTTAATAAATGCATACAAATTTTAAATATCATTAAGTGATGCTTATGTCTTGTAATGCTTTTTGCTTTAAAGTCTATTTTGTTATTAATATAACTATAATGGCTTTCTTTTGGTTAGTGTTTTCATGTTATTTTTCCCCTATGCTTTTACTTTCAGTCTTTATGTATCTTTATATTTCAGATATGTCTTTTGTAAATAGTATATAGTTGGGTTTTTCCAGTCCAAAAATCTTTGCTTTTTAATTGCTTCATGTAAACCATTTACATTAATGTACTTACTGCTATTAATACTGGATATAACCATTGCACCACATTTCTTCTCTTATACCCCATCTGGTTTATGTTAGTTTTTTCTTCCTGAGGATTGATTATTTTCTTATTTTTGCCCCTCTATTAGCTTAGAAGTTTTACTTTCTTACTCTTCCTTAATAGTTATCCAGTAATTATAGCATATAGTCTTGACTTACTAAAGGCTAACATTAATTTATACTTATACATACTCTTTAGATAATGCCAGAACTTTAAATGCTTTTACTTTAGTCCTCTTGACTCCTGTGTTGTCAATATGAATTAACAAGATAATATTATTTTATATAGTATTGATTTAAATTTATAGATAGATATTTAGCCTTGTAATTGCTTTCTTTTCCTTCCTTCATCCCCAGTCTTCTGTCTGAGATCATTTTCCTGTTATCTGAAAAATGCCCCATAGAATTGAGTATTTCCTTTGGCTTCTGACTGCTGCTAGAAACTCTTTGTTTTGGTTTATTTATAAAGCTTTTATTTTGCCTTCATTTTTGAAGGGTATTTTTGCTGGTTATTTTCTTGGTTGGTATTTACTTTCTTTCAAGATACTAAAGATGTCACTTCACCATCTTCATGCTTTCATCATTGCTGTTGCAAAGCCAGTAATTAGCCTAAGTTTTGTTCTTTTTGAGGCATATTCTATCTTTTTGGCTATTTTTATGATTTTCTCTTTGTCTTGAATTCTCTGTAAATTCACTATTATGTATTCTATGCACAGGCTTCTTTTTATTTATCCTGCTTGGGATTTGTTAGACTTCTTGGATCTATGGATCAATATCTTTCATCAGTTTTGAAAAATCCTCAGCCATTAAATCTTCAAAGATTGCCTCTGAACAGTTCCATTTCTCTTTTCCTTTTGGAATTCCAATTGAACATGTATTAGACCTTATCCTACTGTCTTGTCTGTATTTTCCATATTTTTGACCACCTGTGCAGCCTTACAGATAATTTCATCTGAATATAATTTCTAGTTATTTAATTCTCTTGAGTTGCATCTAATCTGCTGTTAAAAGCCATCCACTGAGTTTCTAATTTCAGCTTTGTTATTTTTCAGTTTTGGAGTTTTCTTTTTTCCCTACTTTTTTTTGGTTTTATGGTTCCATGTTGAAATTTTCAAGATTGGATTTTATTTATCTGAATACACTGAGCATTGTGGTTTTGTTGTTCAGTCACTCAGTCATGTCTGACTCTTTGAAACCCTATGGACTGCAGCATGCCAGGCTTTCCTGCCCTTTACTATCTCCCAGAGTTTGCTGAAACTCATGTCCATTGAGTTCATGATGCCAGGCACTGTGGTTTAGTAGTCTGTATCTGATAATTTGAATAATTCAAAGCTAATGTATCTGCTTCTGTTGTCTATTGTCTATAGTGCTTCTTATCTATGATGTATCTTTTCTTTGTTTTTCTGGTTATCTTTGTGTATGGGCATTGTACTTAAATAGCTGTTTGTTGGAATAATTTGAGGCTGAGGATGATGGAATCTTTCTCCAAAGAAGATTTTGTTTGCACTGGTTAGGCCCATAAGGATACTTCTGTCTAAAACCACCATAATCTATATTCAAAAATTAAACTTTACTAGTCCACCTAGACGGAGAAGGCAATGCACCCCACTCCAGTACTCTTGCCTGGAAAATCCTATGGATGGAGGAGCCTGGTAGGCTGCAGTCCATGGGGTTGCCAAGAGTTGGATACGACTGAGCGACTTCACATTCACTTTTCACTTTCATGCATTGGAGAAGGAAATGGCACCATACTCCAGTGTTCTTGCCTGGAGAATCCCAGAGACGGGGGAGCCTGGTGGGCTGCTGTCTATGGGGTCACACAGAGTCGGACACGACTGAAGTGACTTAGCAGTAGCAGTCCACCTAGATGTTGCAAAGCCAAGCTAAAAGACTTTGTGAGGGCTAGTTTATTTCCAGTTTATAATTACCCTTAAAGTGA
This sequence comes from Bos mutus, assembly GCF_027580195.1. NCBI lineage: Eukaryota > Metazoa > Chordata > Mammalia > Artiodactyla > Bovidae > Bos > Bos mutus. The sequence goes on along the minus strand of NC_091646.1, from coordinate 34,939,673 downwards.
AACATCTGGAGTTCCTAGGAAACTCCTTCCCTTTTAATAAAACTTGGACTTTTGAGTTTTGTTATTCTAGTGCTTTGAGTCTTCTAAAGCTTCAGTTCATTTAACACTGGTTTATTCCTTAACCTTTACTCCTTAACCATAGATGCCCTTAAGAAAAATACAGTTAACCTTATGAGTACTAAAAGAAAATGGGGAATTCCTCTTTGACCTCATGTAGGAAAAGAGTTTTTAACTATGAGTCAAAAATCTAGATGCAATAAAAGACAAATCTGATAAATATGACTATTTTTTAATGCATGGCAGAAATACATCATAAAAAAATAAAGCAACTAACAAGTTGGAAGTAAATATTTGCAACTTTTATAATAAAGGCCTAATATAATGTATAAAGAACACTTGAAAAGTGCGAAGGAGCAATAACCCAATAGAAGAATGTGGAAAAGGGACTTCCCTGGAGGTTCAGTGGCTAAGACTCTGCACTCCGAATGCAGGGGGCCCAGGTGTGATCCCTGGTCAGGGAACTAGATCCCACATGCCACAACTAAATATCCCACATGCTGCAACTAAGACATGGTGTGGCCAAATGAATAAAAAATAAATATTTTTTTTTAAAAAAGAAAAATATGTGGAAAAGACATGAACAGACAATTCACAATGATATTTAATTTGCTATTAAACAGAAATGCAAAATAAAATGCCATGGATATACTATTACTCACTTATCAGTGAAAATTAAAAAGTATGTCATATTATGTTGAAAACTGGGGAAATAAGCACTTACCTTTATTTTTGGTGGGAAAGCAAAAATGAGTCTGAGATTCAGGGGAGGGAATAACCTGGATATGTAGATTTGGGAGTCTGTGTTTACGGAAAACGGACAGAGTCAGGGAGAGAGAACACATGGACTGAGAAGAGCTGAGGCTCAGGACACAGCTGCACAAGGTGGCAGCGCAGCTCCCTGGTGGGACCAGCATCAGGGCTCTAGAGTCAGGAGGAGCTAGTCTTGAAAGCGGGCTGTGGGGCTATGTGGTGCTCTAGGCAAAGTCTGTTACCTTCCTTGTGATCAGCTGCTGCAAGTGGGGCTAATGGGCATCTCAGAGGGATGCTGAGCAAGGACCCGAGATGCTCCAGGTAAAGCACGTGCAGTCAGGAAGCCTCTCCACTCCTGCTTTATCGGTAATGCCTCCTTCTCCAACCACCACCCTCTGCCAGCCTCCACCTTCCGGAGCTGTCGGGTCCCTCTGGGCTGGGGGCAAGGGAGTGGGGTGGGGGACCTGGTTCAGGTGATGCGATGCTCACATGACCGGCTGGGCGCTGACGTGGACAGCAGCCCCCATGCCCGCCCTGCCCACGCAGAACCAGTTCCCAGAGCTGCCCCGGCGAGGGGCGAGAGGGCTTAGGCGAGCCCGAGGAGGTGCAGACCTGGTCTGGGCGCCACAGGTCAGTATCAAGGTGGCCACTGCGGCGTCCTGGGCAGGGGTGGAAGCTGATGGGACTAAGATTCAGGAGCAGCGGGGAGAAACGGGGAGAAAGGAGGGGGTCCCGAGATGAATGTGGAGAACGGTGAGGCGCGACGTGGGCAGGTGGCCCCGTATCCTCCTCGACGGCCCTCCTCTGTGCCCTCCCCCCATTTTTGAGCCTGAAATTGCAGGGGTGGGGGGGGTGTGTGCCCCTGCAGTGCAATGGTGAAACGTAGACAAATTCTGAAAATAATTCCCTTTCACACCTGAGCCCAGGAGGAAATAACTGACCTCACATAAAGGGGTGGGGATGCGGCGGGTTGCTTGCACGGGAGGAAGACACAGAGACCCAAAATAGTTTGGAAAGCATCCTGGTCTGGTGCCTGCAGCCTGAAAAGTAATGGTAGCTGGGATGCAGGAGAGGTAGGGGGAAAATTGTAGGATGAGGAGGGCCCGGATTCAGGAAAGGGACCTCAGCCCATGGACCGTGCAGTCCCTCTCTGTCTTCTGTCTGCAGGTCTGCATGTCTGTTCCCAACACTCTGCAAGGCTAGAAAAGGAGGAGAAACCTGGCCAGAATCCCTGCAAGTCAGTGAAAAATGGGAGGGCACTGGATAGGCATGGGGCTGGGGGGCACAGCTTGGGCAGCATTTGAGGGCCCCACTTCCCATCCCCCCACCAGATATAATATACACCCTCCCTGCCACGTTAAAGGATGGTACAAGGTGGCAGGGCCTGCCACGGAATGGTTGGCTGTCAGTGCAGGAGGAATGGTGGGGTAAAGGGTAGGCAGAAGGTACACTAGGCTCGGCCAGGTCAGAGGACCACTGACGCGGGTGAGATGCCAGTGCTGTCCAGACCTGCCTTCCACACAAGCCCTCAGTCTCCCTTGTCTCCTCTTTGTCTCTTCCACCCTCATCCCCCAGGACAGGAAAAGGAGGGGACATCTCAACATGGAAAAGCTGCAATGAAAATGAAGGAAAGTTGGAAAGTGAGGGAAAGCCAGAAGATGAAGTAGAGCCTGAAAATGAAGGAAAGTCAGATGAGAAAGAAAAGCCGGAAGTGGAGGGGAAGTCAGAATAGGAATGAGAGCTCCAGAATGAGGGACAGCCAGACGATGAGAGACAACCCGCACATGAGGGACAACCAGCAGATGAGGGGAAGAAAGAAAAGCAGGGCAAGTTCGAAGCTGAGGGAAACGCACTCAAGAAGGGCAAGCCAGAGTCCCAGGCAAAGTCAGAGAGCCAGTCGCGTGCTGCTGAAGAGCGCCCTGCTGAAGATTATGTGCCCCAGAAGGCAAAAAGAAAAACGGACAGGATTCCCCCAAGGACTATCAGGACAACTTACAGGAAAGGCATCTGGGAGGTGAGGAGATAATCAGAGAATGTGAAGATCTGTCAACGGCTCAGCTTCAAGAGCTAAGGAAAAGACAGAAAATGGGTGGATTTCATTGGATACAAAAGAAATGTACAGGATCTATTCACCCCAAGGGGCAATGGGGTGTCAAGGGGATGAAAGGAGGAGGGAGGAGCCAAAGGGGCATACATGATATCCCATATCTTTAATGCCTTGGCATTTGATTCTGGTTTCTTTGATGAGAATATCACTGACCCTGCTTTCCCTGGCAGTCACTTGTCAGGCTCTGTGTTTTATCCTCAAGCTGATACTTTGCTTTAGGTGTCACTGTCCTTACCAGCAGCCATTTGATCCAACTACAGTGCTCTGTGTTTCAGTAGGGGGTTTTCACTCACGTTCATGGAAGAGATGTTCATGGTACACTGTAAAAAGAGCAATAAAAAAACACTTTTCAGAACCAAATGTATAGTATCAAACCAGTTTTGTAAAAGGGCTTCCCTGGTGGCTCAGACTGTAAAGAATTTGCCTGCAATGCGAGAGACCTGAGTTTGATCCCTAGGTCTGGAAGATCCCCCTAAGGAGGAAATGGCTACCCACTCCAGTATTCTTGCCTGGCAAATCCCATGGACAGAGAAACCTGGTGGGCTACAGCCCATGGGATCGCAAAGAGTCAGACATGACTGAGCGACTAACACTTTTCACTTTGTAAAAGTAGTAAATGTTTGTGTAATGCATTTGTGCACAGAGAAAACCATGAAAACTAAAAACTAGGTGATAGTTTTTTCCTGCATTGTAGCCAGAAAATAGGTCTTGCCTGTACTCAAAGATGAGTCCAATCATCAGATGGTACCTCCATGCCATTCCTCCACAAGTATGTCCATCCCATGTTTTCCCCTAGTTGTAACCACGTCAGTAGGCACTGGCAGCCCTTCTCCTGGGTCCTCTACCATCCTATGGCTCCTCCCAACATGTGTGATTCTTTTTCCTGTCTTTGCTCACTCATCTCTACTTTTTCTTAAATGATGTTTGTCATAATAAAAAAATTCCTAGAAATCAATACATGATAAAAAAAAATTGAAATGTTCAGTGAGCTTATGAGGGCAATGAAGATTCCTGTTGTCAGACTGTAAAATGATAAGTAAAACATTACATCTAGGACTCATAGCTAGAGGAATCAACCTGACAGTTACAACAGATCCACGTGCTCTAAAGGTCAGTCTTGTCATCTGTGAAATGGGAATAAAACTTGCCTCACAATCTGCTGAGTGGACCAGATGAGGTACTGGATATGTTAGCTCTGTTGGGAGAGCTCCTTTGTAGCAGTAGGACTCTGAACCTTGTCAGACACTCAGAAGAGAGCTGAGGGTAGGTCTCACCAATGCCTAGGAACAAGTCTAAGCAGCTGAGAAGAGACTGCCACTCTTCTCTGGATACTACCATATCTGCTGGGCATGCCTGCTCTGCCGGGCCCTGTACCCTCTGCTAACAGGTATTGATATGATGGAGTCCTTATGGTGACAAAGCTCCTCTGGTTCCCTTTAGTCCCCAAAGGGTCAAAGCCCCTATCTGACTTCTATAGGAATGTGGGTAAATTCCCTCTCCCAACTTCAGAGTTGTATCTACCCTCGTGGCATTGCCCCAGGGCAGTTTGGGCTCCATTATATTACATAGTTCTTAGCAAAGTAGTCATTAACAATTTAGTTCATTTTATATTTGCTTATAGTAGTTTCTTATCTCTTACAGGACTCATATATTTTGGGTCCCCTGGGGATTGTATCCTGAGACACATCTATGGATGAAACAGTGGATAATTATTTGAACTACACACCACAGTACCTCAGGGAAGCCATATCTAAATTTATATACCATTCTTAGTGTGAATTTTCTCTCTAAAAAGTCTCCTGGTTGGTTTCCTACACAAATTCAAAGGACTTGTCCACACATAATCAGAGAGGGTTACACAAGTGAGTTTCAAACTGAAAATATCCCTTCCCATTCCAGACCAATTCCAACTAAAAATTGTAACAGTGCTCTTAAAAATATTAAGAACTCTCAATGTTAGGGATTTTAATTTAACCCACTAGTATGTCGCTTTTTCCAAATGAGGACTTATTCACATATATTTAATAAATTATATGATATATATACTTAATTATGATTGAATCAGAAGCCCCGAGTTAAAAAAAGATGCCCTGTTCATGGATTAGAAGCCTTGATAGTGTTAATATGGTAATTCTCTCCAAAAGTTATCTATAAATTCAATGTTATATGGAAAAGCAAAGGACACAGGATAGCCAAAATATTTTGAAAATGAAGAACACAGTTGAAGGACTCATTGCCTGATTTCAGGGCTAACTAAAACTACAGTAATCAAGTCTGTGTAGTATGGCATAAGGATAGACATAGATTGATGGAATAAGACAGAGTCCAAAAGTAGATCCACATGTATATCGTCAATTCATGTTTTAAAAAGGACCCACAGGAATTCAGTGGAGAAAGACTTTTCAACAAATGATACTGGAACAACTATGTCGTCTTGGTCAGTTTGGACTGCTATAACAAAAATACCACAGACAGGAATTTTTCATAGTTCTGGAGTGTGGGAAACCCATGATCAGATGCTGGCAGATTTGGTATCTAGTAGGGGTCAGATTCCTGGTTCATAACCAGATGTCTTCACATGACAGAAGGGGCAAGGGAGCTTTTTGGGGTCATTTTTATAATGAAGCCAATTCCTCATGAGGGCTCCACTTGCATGGCTTAATTGCCAAAGGCCCTGCTTCCAAATACCATCCAACGATGAATTTCACAGTTACACAAACAATTCAGTCTATAGCAGACATCAATATACAAAAAAAGTACCCTTGCCTCACACCATATACAAAACATGAATTAAAAATGCCTCACAGAGCAAAATATAAAACCCCAAATTATAAAAACTTTATTTAGAGAATTCCTGGGTGATCCCAGTGGTTAAGATTCTTAGCTCTCACTGCCAAGGGCCTGGCTTCAATCCCTGGTCAGGGAACTAAAATCCCATAAAGCCACGTGATGTGGCCAAAAAAAACAAAATAAAATAAAAATAAAAATTTCATTTAAAGATAGGAACAATATGGAATAGTTTGTTGTTTCAGAGTAAACTATTAATGTTTATTAATTCTGAAGTAGTTGAAAGATTTTTTATTGTAATTTTTTATTTTAAGCTGCACTGGGTCTTCATTGCTGCTTGGGCTTTTCTCTAGTTGCGGTGAGTGAAGGCTACTCTTTGTTGCAGTGCACATGCTTCTCATTGTGGTGGCTTCTCTTGTTGCTGAGCACAGGGTCTAGGGCACTAGGGCTTCAGTAGTTGCAGCATGTGGGCTCTAGAGCACAGGCTTAATAGTTGAGGTGCACAGGTTTAGTTGCTCCACAGCATGTGGGATCTTCCCGAACCAGGGATTGAACTTGTGTCTCCTGCATTGGCAGGAGGATTCTTTACCACTGAGCCACCAGGGAAGCCCAGTTCAGAGATTTTTGAAATGAATTTTCTGTCACTATCTACTTAATAAGTTCCAGAGGTTTCTTCTATTAAGAAATGGGAAAAGGCAAATGCTAATTATAAAATATTACATGTGGACAATAAAATTTAAGATATCATTAGAAAAATAGGGAAAAGGGTAATCCTGGATTAGCATATGACATGAATTTGTGCCATATGACAATTTAAGATAATAACTGGACAATGAGGGTATTGACAAATTTCTGTGAAGTTCAAACAAGTCTAGAATATCTATATTAGTAACATATATCCATACATATATAACCTAAGAAAGCATAATATTTCTTATTTGACAATGTTTCCCATGTATTTTAACATACCAAAAAAAAAAACCCTAATTGTTTTAACATCTCTTTTATAAAGTGAGAGACAGTTTTTTTGAGATTTTCTAAGGACCCTCTGGAGAAGGCAATGGCACCCCACTCCAGTACTCTTGCCTGGAAAATCCCATGGACGGAGGAGCCTGGTAGGCTGCAGACCATGGGGTCTCGAAGAGTCGGACACGACTGAGCGACTTCACTTTCACTTTTCCCTTTCATGCATTGGAGAAGGAAATGGCAGCCCACTCCAGTGTTCTTGCCTGGAGAATCCCAGGGATGGGGGAGCCTGGTGGGCCGCCGTTTATGGGGTCGCACAGAGTCGGACAGGACTGAAGCGACTTAGCAGCAGCAGCAGCAGCAAGGACCCTCTGGGAAATCTCAAAACTAGTTTGAGGTCAAAAAGACTCCATTTAGATTTTGATTTTGGGAAGCTGCCAAAAATGTCAAAAAGTTTGAACATTTGATTAAACAGGATCACAAGTCAATATGAAACAATACTTACTTATCTATTTAACCAAAGGGACAATCAAAAAAATTTTAAGGTAAATACAGAAGGTTACAAAACTGTGAATGAAAATATAGCTCTTTTCACATTGAGAAGACTCAATTCTCCCACATAATCAAAGACCTGATAAAGACAACATGAAACACAAAAAATTCTTTTGGTAAGACAAAATCTTTGCTTTCCAGGCAGATTACCCAAAAGGTAAAGAAAAACATTTCACAATCTCTTATCAAGAGAAGATCAATAGTCCAAAATACATTTTCTTTTTAACGGAGAGAAAACCAAACTAATTTTTCACCATTGTACTCCTCCCTCCCTCCCTTTCTCCCTGCCTCCCTCCCTCTCTTCCTTCCTTCCCTTTCTTTCTTTTTTTCTTGCCATACCTCTAAGCAAGCTAGATCTCACTTCCCCAACCTAGGATCGAATCCTTTCCCCCTACAGCGGAAGCATGGAGTCTTAACCACTGGACTGCCAGGAAAGTCCTTGTACCACTGTACTTTTGAGGTTAAAGCTCATTCTTTTAAAAACTTATAAATAAATCCATTCTAATCTTAGCCAGCTTGACCACACATAAAATTCCTTTCCCAAGATTCTGTTTACTGAAACTTTCTACCCACTCAGCCACTCAGGTTTTTTTTTTTTCCTGTATTTTCCTCTTCCTCATTCTAGAATACCAGTCATTTGACTTTAGAACAAAATTACTCTCTTTCCCTTAACAAAAACATGTCTTTCATACTTCTTATCCAAAACACACATCCTACTTTTTTTTAACCTACTTTTCATACATAGTTGTTTCCTTTTACCCTTATTGTTTCTAGTATTTTTAATTACATATATAGATTAGCATTCTTAACCCTTAGAAACCTTAATTTCTAGTGAAACTAAAAAGTAAACAGTTGAGGACTGCCTGTTACGTAAGCATTCTATGATTGGCAAATTTATAAATATATTTCATAATTTCTAAAAGCATATTCTTCCTGACAATGAATTTTCCAATATGGCACAACACATGTTTATACATCCAAATATCTTCAGTTCCTTTATAAGAAGATGCCAAAGTAGATAAACCTATGTTTAGTAGTTTGTTTCAGTATTTTATCTGAAAATGATCTAGATATTCAATGCATATCCATCATTAGTTAATATAACTTTTAAGTTTTCAAGTTATCAAAAAGATTTTTGAAACTATTTTTAAGTAGACATACCATGAAACATAATTACTGTGGAAAAGTTCATATATAAAGTTTTATCTTAATTACATCTACATAATTAACCTTTTAGATTACGAAAACTTCTTGAAGCATTAAATAGCTAACCATCATCCCAAATTATTTTTATTTCTAACAAATCCTGTAACAGAGATAATATGACTTTTAGTAAACCTGGGTAGGAAAAAAAGCTGTATGTTTGCATCATACTTAATGGTGATAACTCTGAAGATATGCCTGTTTTAATTAAACCAACGAAGTTAGACTAACTTTTATTTATGAAAGCTTATCCTAGACCACATGAACTTGAAAAACATTTGGGCTAATTTCTGTATTTCTGAGAGAATACTTTGTAAAAAAAAAAATTTACTGGATCAACAGTCCAACTTTCAATTATCCAAATTCCTATTAAATTAAGATTCAGGGGATTCTGAATTGCATGATCTAAATAAGTGTAAATTTTCTCCACAGGAAGTTTACATCATCCTAATCCTACAGTTATTTTGGTAAATAGTCTGTCTACATAGTAAAAAGTAGCCAGGTACAAAATGAGTGCAGACATGAAAAAAAAAAAGTTCAGCAGAAACAATACACAGCAAATACAGATCTATAGGAGTTCCAGATATTGGAATTATAAGATTCAATTTAAAAATAACTTTTCTGGGAATTCCCTGGCAGTCCAGTGGTTAAGACTGCACTTCCACTGCCACTACAGGGGCTGTGTTTGATTCTTGGTTGGGAAACTAACATCCCATCTGCTGTCCAATGCAGCTAATAATAATAATTTTTCATACTAAATAGGAGATAAAAGACTGACTCATGGAAATTTCAGCCAGTAACTGGAAAGTATAAAAAAAATGAAATAGGCCATTCTATAACTAAAATTTTTAAATTTATTTTTCATTATACTTGAATTACAATGTTGTCTTAATTACTGCTGTACAGTGAAGTAACTTAGTTATTTTTTATATATATATATATATATTTTCATATTCTTTTCCATTATGGTTTTTCACAGGATATTGAGTATAATTCCCTGTGCTATAAGTAGGCCAATTTGCATCTGCTAATACCAAACTCCCAATTCAACCCTCTCCCACCACCATCCCCCTTGGCAACCACCAGCCTATTCTCTATGTCCCCAGTTCTGTTTCTGTTCCACAGATAGGGTCATTTGTGTCATATTTTAGATTCCACATATAAGTGATATAATATGGTGTTTGTCTTTATCTTTCTGACTTACTTCACTTGGTATGATAATCTCTAGTTGCATCCATGTTGCTGCAAATGGCATTATTTCATTCTTTTTTATGGCTGAGTAGTATTCCACTGTATATATGTACGACATCTTCTTTACCCATTCATCTGTCAATGGACATTTAGGTTGTTTCCGTGTCTTGGCTATTGTAAATAATGCTGCAGTGAACATTGGAGTGCATGTGTCTTTTTGAATTATAGTTTTGTTTTTACTATCCTGATCATTTACAATATCTATAAGCATTTTTGAGACAAATAGAGCAAATTTAGGAGTTGGTAAAAATGATAGATAGGCTTTAATTCCTTCTAGAGCCACAAATTGAGTTCTCTAAAAGACTCAATTTGTAAGACAAGTACAATTATTTTTAATTCTTAAAAGAATTGGGTTGAAACCTGAATGATATCAAGAGGCTATCCCACCTATCCAACTATCTTCAATTTGCTTCTTTATATCAGGGAGAAGATATCCAGCTAAGACAGAAATCAAAAGAATCATATGTTCTAGATTTAGAGCTGTATCATTGGACTTTATTTTCTTGAGCTCCAAAATCACTGCAGATGGTGGCTACAGCCATGAAATTAAAAGATGCTTGCTCCTTGGAAGAAAAGCTATAATCAACCTCAACAGTATGTTAAAAAGCAGAGACGTTACTTTGCTGACAAAGGTCCATCTAGTCAAAGCTATGTTTTTTCCAGTCGTCATGTATGAATGTGAGAGTTGGACTATAAAGAAAGCTGAGAGCCAAAGAATTGATGCTTTTGAACTGTGGTGTTGGAGAAGACTCTTGAGAGTCCCTTGGACTGCAAGGAGATCCAACCAGTCGATCCTAAAGGAAATCAGTCCTGAATATACACTGGAAGGACTGATGCTGAAGCTGAAACTCCAATACTTTGGCCACTTGATGCGAAGAACTACTCATTAGAAAAGACCCTGATGCTGGGAAAGATTGAAGGCGGGAGAAGGGGACGACAGAGGATGAGATGGTTGGATGGCATCATTGACCCGATGGACATGAGTTTGAGCAAGCTCTGGGAGTTGGTGATAGACAGGGAAGCCTGGTGTGCTGCAGTCCATGGGGTTGCAAAGAGTCGGACATGACTGAGCAACTGAAATGAATTGATCTTTGGAATGTTTTAGTAAATCTTTCCACAAAGACTTCAGAAGGTCTCATTTTGTTTTTTGTGCTCTGGGTACATAGTTTCATTTTAGCTTAGGGGTGGTGATGGTGGTTTAGTTGCTAAGTCGCATCCAACTCTTGTTATCCCACAGACTGTAGCCTGCTAGGCTCCTCTGTCCATGGGGTTTTTCAGGCAACAATACTGGAGTGGTTTGTCATTTCTTTCTCCAGGGGATCTTTCCAACCCAGGGACTGAACCCGGGTCTCCTGCATTGCAGGCAGATTCTTTACTGACTGAGCTATCAGAGAAGTCCTTGTTTAGGGGAAAGGCCTAAAAATGCTCCTTTCAGGCTGTGAATATCAGCTTCCAATTTGCCAAACTTCTGACCGGAGCTTCCTTTAAAGAAAAATTTTCTCAAATATCTTATAAGGTTTTCAGAAACAGTAAATATTCCTGGCAGTATTGAACTCTTTAATATTTTTCCCTTTACCTTTAAGTCAAGTATATACCTATCAAGTTATTTCCAACCAAAATCAATAAGCCTTTTATGGATTAACCATGGACACTTCAAGCATCCCCAAAGATGGTAAAAAGATGTAGTTTTCCCATGATCCAGGACCACTTGCAAAGGCAACCAAAGGAAAGAAAGACTTGGACAATTCCCCTGAGAGCTAGCAACAATCAGTAAGACACTAACTGCAAATGGAGTGCAAGTCACATTTCTGTCTGGTCATATTCTTGGGGGTCCAAACCTGACAGTTGAGCTGCCTGTACATGTAAGCAGTGACAACTTGTGCTCCCCAGCAGGAAGAAACCCAAGCTAGTTCCTCAGTACACAAAATGAGAGACAGGCAGGAAAGTAATAGTTGTCCTTGGGGTGGAAAGGATTAATAACAAATGGGTATCCCCAAACCAAATTCACAGAAGTCTGAATTTAGAAAAGAAGGAACACCATAAAATTTTACTTAATATTCTCTCTACCCTTCTGAGTATTTGGCTGATAACTGTTTTCTCTAGGGCATCTCATAAATAGATGAGTTCATCTAGGCTAAAAGTTTCTTACTGTGGCCACTGTAATTAAAAGATTATCTTTGGTAAAATTAAACCATTTGTTCAGAAAAACATAGGTTTGGGGATCTTAATTTTTCACTCTTGCCTGGAAAATCCCATGGATGGAGGAGCCTGGTGGGCTGCAGTCCATGGGGTCACACAGAGTTGGACATGACTGAAGCGACTTAGCAGCATACTTAATATGCATAATATACATATTTATATTTATTTTTTATATATACATATAATCTCAGTTAACTGGAATCCCAGATGGAGGAATCTCTTCAGACTTGAACAAACCCATTTTTTCTTTTTCTTAAAGAAACAAAATTTATTTACTTGAAGCCTCACACTGGCCCAGTCCAGTTTAAGTCAGACCAGTCCAACTTCAGACCCAGTCTAGAAAAAGAAATGCTCAAGTGAAGTCAGCTCACTCATTATGCAAAAACAATAGAGCTTGGATATCCAAGAGGGACTTATTCATGACCCCCAGACACAGCAAGAAGGCAATGAGCACAATGGGATCAGCAGGTATCTGCTCTTGCTGATTGCTCCTTAGGACAATTGGTGATCTCCTTTGGATACCACCAGGACAATTAAAGGGCTTCCCATGTGACATTAGTGGTAAAGAACCCACCTGCCAATGAAGGAGACATAAGAGACGTGCGTACAATCCCAGAGTCAGGAAGATCCACTGGAGAAGGAAATAGCAACCCACTCCAGTATTCCTGCTTGGAGAATCCCATGAACAAAGGAACCTGGAGGGGCTACAGTCCATAGGGTAGCAAAGAATCAGACGTGACTGAGTGACTAAGCACACAGGACAATTAAAAAGTATACTGAAGCATATTAAACATTTTAGAGTTTATCTGGGGCTTCCCAAGTGGCTCAGTGGTAAAGAATTCACCTGCCAATGAAGGAGACAAGGGTCTGATGCCTTGCATGTCGCAAGGCAGCTGAGCCTGTGCACTACAGCTGCTGAGCCTGTACTCTAGAACCCAGAAGCCACAACAGTTGAGCCTGTATGCTGCAACTACTGAAGCCCGCACACCTTAGAGCATGTGCTCTGCAACAAGAGAAGGCACCACAGTATGAGAAACCCTCACACCACAACCAGAGCAGTAGCCCCCACTCACTGCAATTAGAGAAAAGTCCATGCACAGCAACAAAGACCCAGCACAGCCCAAAAAAATTTAATTAAAAAATTTTTAAAGTTTATCTGAGCAACATTGATGCAAACTCGGCTGTACAAAACCAGAAGTGGTTAGAAGCACTCCACCAACAGGACCTAGGGGGAAGGATTTTTAGAGAAGACACAGAAGCAAAGCAAAAAGAAAATTATTTGATCGGTTATAGCTTAAGTGGTTGCGTTATTTGGGAAAGTCTAGCTGGCTGCTTGTAATTAGTTGTTCTTCTTAACCTTGAGAAACTTATAGGAATTGACTCTGGCTTAGGTTTTGGTTTGCTTACATGGACTACCAAGTCATTAGAGCCACCTCAGTTCAGTAGTCTCCTTGTTTGACTACTGTAAGAGTATAGAAGAGGAACACTTCCCAATTGACTCTATGAAAGCAGTATCACTCTGATATCATAACAAGACTAGGTACAACAAGAAAAGTACAGACCAATATTTTTTATGAATATAGAGGCAAAATCCTTAACAAATTACCAGCAAGTTGAATCTAACAATATATAAAAGATTATACACAATGGCCAAGTGGAATTTATTCCAGGAATGCAAATTTGGTATAACACAGAAAAATCAGAAAATATAAACTACTGAATTAACATAATGAAGGCGCCAAACCACATGATCATCTCAAAAGATACAGGGAAAAAAACCCATAAATCCAGTACTTTCTCATGATAAAAATATTCAACAAACTAGGAATAAAAGGTGACTTCCTCAACTTGATGGAGGAAATCTACAAAAAGATGCAACTGACATCACACATAAGGATGAAACACTAAAAAATTTCCTTCTAGGAACGGAAACAAGACAAGGATGACTTCTATTGCCACTTCTAGAGGTTGTACTAGAGGTTCTGGCCAAGATAATTAGGCAAAAATAAATAAATAGGCATCCAGTTAGGAAAGGAAGAAGTAAAAACATCTCTATTTAAAGATAACAGTCTTGTACATAGCATAACCTAAGGAATCCATGGAAAAAAAAATATGAGAACTAATACATGAGTGGAACATGGTGGCAGGATACAATATCAACATACAAAAATCAATTGTATTTCCTTATAATAGAAATTAGCAATCTGAAAATGAACTGAAGAAAATGATTCTACTTATGATGACATCAAAAAGAAAAATATTTTAGGGATACATTTAACAAAAGAAATTTCAGGCTTATATTGAAAATACAGAATGTTGTTGAAAAAATTAAATAAGACCTAAATAAATGGAAATAAATCCATGTTTGTGGATTAAAAGACAATATTTTTCTATTGGTCATATTACCTAATTGATCTACAGATTCAATTCAATCCCTATCAAAATCCTATATGGCTTTTATGTAGAAAATATCAAGGTGATTTAAAAAAATCAAAGGATACAGAATAGATAAAACTTAGTTTAGAAAGAATAACATTGGCTATCTTATACTTCTTAATTTCAAAACCTACTAACAAATGACAGTAATCAAGACAGGGTGGTACAGCAACTAGAGATTATCACACTAAGTGAAGTTAGTCAGAAAGAGAAAGACAAATACCATATGATCTCACTTATATGTGGAATCTAAAGTATGACACAAATGAACCTATCCATGAAACAGAAACAAAACCAGGGACATAGAGACAGACTGGTGGTTGCCAAGGGGGAAGCGGGTGGGAGAGGGTAGGAGCGGGAGTTTGGCTAGCAGATGCAACTGATATTATATAATGGATAAGCAGCAAGGTCCTACTGTATAGCACAGGGAACCATATTCAATATACTGTGATAAACCATAATGGAAAAGAATAGGAAAAAGAATAAATATATATGTATTTTATGTATTAAATGTCTCAGTATATATATACTGAGACATTTAATTGTACAGTAGTGATTAACACATTGGTATTCAACTATACTTCAATAAAAATTAATTTAAAAAAAGACAGAATGGTACTGCCATAAAGACATACAGATCAATGGAAAAGAATTTAGTCCAAAAGTAAACTATCACATATAGGGTCAATGGATTTTTGACAAATGTAATGAGACAATTCAAAGGGGGAAAGAATCATTTTAAAACTAATAGTGATGGAACAATTGGATATCCAGATGCCAAAGATTGAATATAGATCACTACATTATAACATACACCAAAATTAGCACAACAAGGGTGATAAATATTAATGCAAGAGCTAAAATTACAAAAACTCTTAGAAGAAAACATAGGCGTAAACCTTCATGTCCTTAGGTTTCACAGTGTTTTCTTAGATATGACAACGAAAGCACATGTGACAAAAGATAAGATTGGAAGTCATCAAAATAAAAAAAATTATGCATCAAATGATACCACTAAGAAAGTGAAAAGACAACCCACAGAGTGGGAAAAAATACTTGTGAATCATTTATTCAATAAGGAACTAATTTCCAGAAAATATAAAGAACTCTATAAATTCAACTATAAAAAGACAAGTAACCCAATTAAAAATGGGCAAATGATTTGAATAGATATTTATGAAAGTCATATAGATAACCAATAACCAATAAGCACATGTAAAGAAGCTCAATACCATTAGTTGTTGGGGAATGTAAATCAGAATCAAAAGGAGAGAACACTTCATATAAATTATGATGGTTAAAATGAAAATGATGGAAAATAACATATTTTATTGAGGATGATGATAAACTGGAGCTCTCAGATTACATCTGAGTTTATACTAATGAGGTAACTCATGGTGAGTCTCCAGATAGCTTCAGGTTAGGGGCTGGCCACCACAAGGACCAAATAAATTATTAGAGGGATATGTGGACAAAAAAATGTTACCTGCCATCCAGGTAGACAAGATGTTGCCTACTATCAAGCCATCAGCCACTGCAACCACCTACAACGGTTCACCCAGAGGGGAATTCAGGATGAAGAAAAAAAGGACACTGGCCCTAGGTAGTTAAGATTCATACCAAAGAAAAAATTTCAGTGAGCCCAGACTCTTGTATTTTACCACACATAGAAAAGCACTAAAATTATGAACTTGAGAGGTCTGTTTTTGTGATTAACAATAACTTTTGATGTTCAAGTACACATGCTTGTTTTTGGGTTTGTTTTTCAATAAAAACTCCTATATTATCGTGGCTCCTGCCTTATCTCTTTGGAACAGTTCCTCAGAGCTATCTGACAGGCTGTATCCTGGGCTATAGTCTTCAGCAAGGCCACTGAATAAAACACAATTCTCAGCTTTTAGGTTGTGCATTGTTTTTCAATCCAAGGCTGAAACTTTCAGTCTTAACATCCCACCCCTCTTCCCTGACCTCTGGAGAGAGAAGGAATGAAGATTTCCTGCCAAAAATTTTGGTTCCCTGTCCACCAATGCCAAATAGAAATACGGAGACAGTATGGAGGAAATAGAAAAGAGTGGTTTTATTTTTGCCTGACAAAAGGGAAACACAACAGGCTAATGCTAAGAATTGTGTACTCCTTCTTGGGGTACTGAAGATCTTACAGGTGGAACTCATAGTCCAGGGTGAGTGAAGGTTTTGTATTCTTCTTGCATTATTATAAAATAGTCACTGCTGGCATCAGGCTGCCCTACGGTATATGGGTCCATTCATTTCTGTGTTATTGGCCTGTGACCTTCTTTATGCAATGTAAACAGCTATAAGGGGTAATCTGCTACAAGAGAGTGCAGGGAGGGTAAATACCAGGTGCAGGACATAATTTACACAGTATTAGGGGGCGATAAGTTAGCTTTCTGAAGAACAGATCTAGTACAGACACTACAGATTAATAATAGTGAGGGAAGTCAGTCATGTCTGACTCTTTGTGACCCCATGGACTGTAGCCTACCAGGCTCTTCTGTCTATGGGATTTTCCAGGCAAGCATACTGGAGTGGGTTGCCATTTCCTTCTACAGAGGATCTTCCCGACCCAGGGATTGAACCCCGGTCTCCTGCACTGTAGGCAGACGCTTTACCATCTGAGCCACCAGGGAAATCCAGATTAGTAATAGTTAAAACTAAAATTAGCTAGCTCTTTCAGGCCAGTTTATGTTTCTTCTCTAGCCTGTTCACTGTTCTCTTTATTTTCCTTGTTTTTCAGGAGGGAAAAAAACCTCACTTCTACTTTTTTTTTTTTTTTTTGCAGCAGATTGAGTTCAATCACCATTGGTTGATGATTTAAGCAATCATTCCTATGTAATAAAACATCCATAAAGCACCCTAAATGACAGGGTTTGGGAAGCTTCCAGGTTGGAGAACACATGAATGTGCTGGGAAAGTGGTGTGTCTAAAGACAGCAAGGAAACCCTGCCTTTCTACTTCCCCCCAATACCTTGCCCTATGCCTCTCTTCCATTTAGCTATGCCTGAGTTGTATCATTTAAAATCAATATTAAAAACTAAAGCATTTTTCCGAGTGTTGTGAGTTGTTCTAGTAAATTATTGAAATTGAGGACATGGTCATGGGCATCCCCAAATTTGTAGTTGGCTGGGCAGAAGTGTAGGCAACCAGGGCACCCCATTTGTGGCTGCTGTCTGAAGTGGAGATATTCTTGTAGGACTCAATCTTTAACCAGTGATGTTAGTCTCAGAATTGAATTGACTTGCAGGACACCCAGTTGGGGTTGAAGAATCAGAGAACTGGTTGGTGTTGAAAAACATGCTGCCTCTGTTGTCAAAAGTGGTGTCAGATAATACCATACATGGTGAAAAGCAGCTGAGAGGACATTGATAGATTCATTGCAAATAGAAACTAAACTGCATGTCAGCTCATTTAGCAGAGAAAACCTGGGAAAGAGAGAGCTGGGAGGAGACCTGGGAGTAGAACTAATTTCAGTCTGCAGAACAATTTATGCCTCAGAACACTGTTGAAAACAATAGAGCAATCAGCAGGCCAGTTGGCTCTGGAGAATCAGAAAATTGGCTGCTGCTGAAAAATGCACTGCCTTCGATATCAGAAATGATGTCACAAAACACCACACATGGTAAAAAGCAATTGAGAGGACATGGATAGATCATTGGCAATATAAACTAAACTGTAGGTCAACTCATTTACCAGAGAAAACCTGGAAAGAGAGAGCTAGGAGGCCTGAGAGCAGAACTAATCTGTCTTCAGAATAATTTATGCCTCAGGGTATTGTTGAAAACAGTAATGCAATCAGCAGGCAATTAGTGGCGTTTTAGTGGCAATTAGTGGTTGCATTTGGTCGGGGACAAAGAGAGTCCTGCCAAAAGGCACTGTCATTCCAGGGTGACTGTGGGCATACCTAAAGCTGTGCACACTGAGGAGCAACAAAAGAGGTTTCACACATCTTACATGTGTGGGCACAGGCATTACTTATCTAGCTGAATTACCAAAAATAATCTAAATTATCTAAAATTACCTAGCTAGTCACTAAACAAATAACCTTGAAAAAAACAATAACAAGCTTCACATGGGGAAGAGGAGTTGCTATATTATCTAATATGTTGTTTTCAACAAAAATTTATGAGACATGCAAAGCAAGAGGAAAGTATGACCTATATATCAGGGGTAAAAAAAACAGGCAACAGAAACCGCCTGTGGAAAAAAAAACTGCCTTGAGAATGAACATATTTCAGATTTAACAAAGACTTCAAAGTAGCTGCTATACATGTAATCACAGAACTCCATTAAAGTAGCTGCTATACATGTAATCACAGAACTAGAAAAAAAACATGATTAAAGAATTAAAGGATGGAAAAGGAAATGGCAACCCCCTCCAGTATTCTTGCCTGGAGAATCCCAGGGACAGAATAACCTAGTGGGCTTCTGTCTATGGGGTTGCACAGAGTCGGACACGACTGAAGCGACATAGCAGCAGCAGCAGTGTCCATCTTACCCATTGACTAGGGCTCATCCCCATTCAGGGCAGGGACTGTCTTGCACACATTTGTTCACTGTACTAGTCTCATATCTGGTCTCTTTGTATACTGGCTCTTAGTAGACCCTTGGTAAATATCTAGAAGTCACACATTCAACAGCCATTTATTGAAGGCTACCAGTAGGTTCGAGGGATACAAAGGAAAAAAAAAAACCAACAACTGCATTTACAGAATTCCTCCTAGTGCAGGAGATAGACAAAGAAGCATAGTTACAGGGGGAGACAGGGAGGGAAAGGGATGACTGGGAGTTTGGGGATGGTAGATGCAAACTATTACACTTCAACACATTTAGGATGGATAAACAACAAGGTCCTATTGTATAGCACACAGAACTATATCTAACCTGGGATAAATCATAATGAAAAAGAATATTAAAAAAAAGAATGTGTATAACTGAATCACTTTGATGTACAGCAACTAGACTTCAATAAAACGGGGAAAAAGCATAAAAAAAAAAGAATTAAAGGAGGATGTGATGACAATGTGAAATCAATAAAGAGAATTAAAAAGAAAACAAATACAAATTCAGGTACGAATTCAAAGTTACAATAACTGAAAAGAAAAATTCAACAGTGGATTTAAACAGGCAGACAAATTAGTTAACTTGAAGATAAACTGATAGATATTAATCAATCTGAACAATGGAAAGAAAGAAAGCTGACAAAACATGTTCAGAGCCTCAGAGAAATGTGAGACATTATTAAGCTCTATATTGGTTAAAGAAATGATTCCCAATTGATAGATTATGGTGATAGATTATGGATTCTTGATCTCCAAGCAACAAGATTTAGCTTTGGGACCAGAGACCAGGCTTGATCACTCAAGATCTTTTGTGTACCAGAGTTTTATTAAAGTGAAAAAGGGACAGAAGAAGCTTCTGACAGAGACATCAGAAGAGGGGCAGAGAGTGTCCCCCTTCGCTAGTGTTAGCAAGGGAGTTATATATGTTTTTAATTAGTTATTACAATAAATCAAAATAATGTCTTGAGGTTGTAAAGATCTTACTAGACCCACTCCCATAATTTCCATTTTAAGATAACAGGATTAGCCAGAAGGTTTTCAGGAAAGAGAAACTGTCCTCAAGCAGGATATGTTGTTGTTATATAATCCTTAGTACAGAGTTTAAACTGAGTTTTTTGTTATGTAATCATCAGTTCAGGACTTAAAGAAAAAAAAGTTTTATGTGACTAAGACTAAAGAATGTAGAGAAAAAAAAGATGTTTGTCTTTTCCTCCTCCTTGAAAATTCCAGACCCCTATCTCCTCTGACAGAATGTGGTCCACTGGAGAAGGGAATGGCAAACCACTTCAGTATTCTTACCTTGAGAACCCCACGAACAGTATGAAAAGGCAAAAAAATAGGACACTGAAAGATGAACTCCGCAGGTCAGTAGGTGCCCAATATGCTACTGGAGATCAGTGGAGAAATAACTCCCAAAAGAATCAAAAGACGGAGCCAAAGCAAAAACAACGCCCAGTTGTGGACGTCACTTGTGATGGAAGTAAACTCTAATGCTGTGAAGAGCAATGTTGCATAGGAACCTTGAATGTTAGGTCCATGAATCAAGATAAATTGGAAGTGGTCAAACAGGAGATGGCAAGAATGCACATCGACATTTCAGGAATCAGCAAACTAAAATAGACTGGAATGGGTGAATTTAACTCAGATGACCATTATATCTACTACTGTGGGGAGGAATCCCTTAGAAGAAATGGAGTAGTCATCATAGTCAACAAAAGAGTCCAAAATGCAGTACTTGGATGCAATCTCAAAACGACAGAATGATCTCTGTTCATTTCCAAGGCAAACCATTCAATACATGGTAATCCAAGTCTATGCCCCAACCAGTAATGCTGAAGAAGCTGAAGTTGAACGGTTCTATGAAGACCTACAAGACCTTCTAGAACTAACACCCCAAAAAGATGTCCTTTTCATTACAGGGGACTGGAATGCAAAAGTAGGAAGTCAAGAAACACCTGGAGTAACAGGCAAGTTTGGCCTTGGAATACAGAATGAAGCAGGCCAAGAGCTAATAGGGTTCTGTCAAGAGAATGCACTGGTCATAGCAAACACCCTCTTCCAACAACACAAGAGAAGACTCTACACATGGACATCACCAGATGGTGGACACTGAAATCAGATTGATTATATTCTTTGCAGCCAAAGATGGAGAAGCTCTATACAGTCAGCAAAAACAAGACCGGGAGCTGACTGTGGCTCAGATCATGAGCTCCTTATTGCCAAATTCAGACTTAAATTGAAGAAAGTGGGGAAAACCACTAGACCATTCAGGTAAGACCTAAATCAAATCCCTTATGATTATACAGTGGAAGGAGAAATAGATTTAAGGGACTAGATCTGATACACAGAGTGCCTGATGAACTATGGAATGAGGTTCGTGACATTGTACAGGAGACAGGGATCAAGACCATCCCCAAGAAAAAGAAATGCAAAAAGGCAAAATGGCTGTCTGAGGAGGCCTTACAAATAGCTGTGAAGAGAAGTGAAAAGCAAAGGAGAAAAGGAAAGATATAAGCATATGAATGCAGAGTTCCAAAGAAAAGCAAGGAGAGATAAGAAAGCCTTCCTCAGAGATCAATGCAAAGAAATAGAGGAAAACAATAGAACTGGAAAGACTAGAGATCTCTTCAAGAAAATTAGAGATACCAAGAGAACATTTCATGCAAAGATGGGCTCAATAAAGGACAGAAATGGTATGGACCTAACAGAAGCAGAAGATATTAAGAAGAGGTGGCAAGAATACACAGAAGAACTGTACAAAAAAGATGTTCATGACCCAGATAATCACTCACTCACCTAGAGCCAGACATCCTGGAGTGTGAAGTCAAGTGGGCTTTAGGAAGCATCACTACGAACAAAGCTAGTGGAGGTGATGGAATTCCAGTTGAGCTATTTCAAATCCTAAAAGATGATGCTGTCAAAGTGCTGTACTCAGTATGTCAGCAAATTTGGAAAACTCAGCAGTGGCCTCAGAACTGAAAAAGGTCAGTCTCCATTCCAATCCCGAAGAAAGGCAGTGCCAAAGAATGCTCAAACTACCACACAATTGCACTCATCTCACACGCTAGCAAAGTAATGCTCAAAATTCTACAAGCCAGGCTTCAGTAATTCGTGAATCGTGAACTTCCAGATGTTCAAGCTGGTTTTAGAAAAGGGAGAGGAACCAGAGATCAAATTGCCAACATCTGCTGGATCATCGAAAAAGCAAAAGAGTTCCAGAGGGGGGAAAAAAAAAAGAGTTCCAGAGAAACATCTATTTCTGCTTTATTGACTATGCCAAAGCCTTTGACTGTGTGGATCACAATAAACTGGAAAATTCTGAAAGAGATGGGAATACCAGATCACCTGATCTGCGTTTTGAGAAACCTGTATGCAGGTGAGGAAGCAACAGTTAGAACTAGACATGGAACAACAGACTGGTTCCAAATAGGAAAAGGAGTACGTCAAGGCTGTATATTGTCACCCTGCTTATTTAACTTCTATGAAGAGTATATCATGCAAAGCACTAGGCTGGATGAAGCACAAGCTGGAATCAAGATTTCCAGGAGAAATATCAATAACCTCAGATATGCAGCAGAGAAGGCAATGGCACCCCACTCCAGTACTCTTGCCTGGAAAATCCCATGGGCAGAGGAGCCTGGTAGGCTGCAGTCCATGGGGTCGCTCAGAGTGGGACACGACTGAGCAACTTCACTTTCACCTCTCACTTTCATGCATTGGAGAAGGAAATGGCAACCCACTCCAGTGTTCTTGCCTGGAGAATCCCAGGGATGGGGGAGCCTGGTGGGCTTCCGTCTATGGGGTCGCACAGAGTCGGACACGACTGAAGCGACTTCGCAGCAGCAGCAGCAGCAGCAACAGCAGCAGATATGCAGATGACACCACCCTTATGGCAGAAAGTGAAGAACTAAAGAGCCTCTTGATGAAAGTGAAAGAGGAGAGTGAAAAAGTTGCCTTAAAGCTCAACATTCAGAAAACTAAGATCATGGCATCCAGTCCCATCACTTCATGGCAAATAGATGGGGAAACAGTGAAAACAGTGGCTGACTTTATTTTTGGGGGGCTCCAAAATCACTGCAGATAGTGATTGCAGCCATGAAATTAAAAGATGCTTACTTCTTGGAAGGAAAGTTAAGACCAACCTAGACAGCATATTAAAAAGCAGGGACATTACTTTGTCAACAAAGGTCCGTCTAGTCAAGGCTATGGTTTTTCCAGTAGTCATGTATGGATGTGAGAGTTGGAATATAAAGAAAGCTGAGCACCGAAGAATTGATGCTTTTGAATTGTGGTGTTGGAGAAGACTCTTGAGAGTCCCTTGGACTGCAAGGAGATCCAACCAGTCCATCCTAAAGGAGATCAGTCCTTGGTGTTCATTGGAAGGATTGATGTTCAAGCTGAAACTCCAGTACTTTGTTTGCCCACCTGATGCGAAGAGCTGACTCATTGGAAAAGACCCTGACACTGGGAACAATTGAGGGCAGGAGGAGAAGGGGACGACAGAGTATGAGATGGTTGGATGGCATCACCGACTCAGTGGACATGAGTTTGGGTGAACTCTGGGAGTTGGTGATGGACAGGGAGGCCTGGCATGCTGCAGTTCATGGGGTCGCAAAGAGTTGGACACAACTGAGCGACTGAACTGAACTGATCTCCCCTTTGACAGCCCCAAACCTCTTTCTCCTCCTCGGGGACCCCAGACTTCTTACCAACCTGCCTAGGAATTGACTCTCTCACAATGGTAACTCGAATCCAGAGAAGCCAAGTGAAGAGACCCAGAAATGATGCATAAGAAGGTTTATATAACAAAAGCTATGAATATATACTAGCTTTCCTTCCTTCTCTCCTAAATTATATAAAGTAATAATTATAACAATATATTGTTGGGTTTGAAGAGATATAGGTGTCATATATATAGATATCTCATGGTCATGCTTAGTTGCTCTTTGTACCTGACTCTTACATATATATATGTATATACATATATATATATATATACATATATATGTAAGAGGATATATATACATATATATATGTGTGTGTATATATATATACATATATATATTTATATATCATATATATATAAATTTATATATATTTATATATAAATTTATATATATTTATATATCATTTATATATAAATATATATATATTTATACATATATATATAAAACAATAAAGTCTTAGAAAGGTAAAGCGAATAGTTACACAGGAATAATTTTTCTGTATCTCACTAGAATTAAATTAGTTACCAATCTGCAGCTCATTCTGGTAAATTAATATCTATATAGTAAATAACTAAAAAATATAGCCAAAAAGTTAATGAAATTAGAATGCAACATTAGAAAATATTCACTTAATGCAAAAGAGGAATAGAGGAACAAAAAAAAAATTATGAGCCATAGAAAACAAAAAGTAAAGTGGTAAGTAGAAGTAAATTCATACCATCCCTCTGGGCCGTCCCATGGGGAGGGAGGAGGGAGGAGGGTTCGGGATGGGGAACACATGTATACCTGTGGCGGATTCATTATGATACTTGGCAAAACTAATACAATTATGTAAAGTTTAAAAAAAAAAAAAAAAAAAAAAAAAAGTAAATTCAACTACATCAGTATTAATAGAAAGTGTGGTTGGATTAGACTATGCAAAAAAAGATAGAGTTGTCAGACTGGATCTGAAAAAGGCTAGGGACTTTTCTGGTGCTCCAGAGCCTAAGACTCTGCACTCCCAGTGCAGGGGGCCCAGGAACTAGATCCCACATGCTGCACCTAAGAGTTTCATGTGCTGCAGCTAAAGATTCCAGATGCCACAATGAAGATCAAAGATCCTGCATGCCACAACTAAGACCAGCACAGCCAAATAAATAAAATAAATATTAAAAAAATAATAAAGTCTAGTTATATGCTATCTGCAAGAGACACACTTCAAATTCAAAGATGCAAATAGATTTAAAGTAAAAGGATAAAAATGATATACAAGCAGCAACCATAAGAAAGTTGACGTGACTATAATAATATCAGACAAAATAGACTTTAACACAAAATGTTAGTAAAGACGGAGACATTTTATAATGATACAAGGGTCAATCTATCAGAAAGATGTAACAGTTATAAACATATATGCACCTAATAAGAGAACATTAGCATACATGAAGAAGAATTTATAAAAATAAATGGAAAGTAGACAGTTCAACAATAGCTGGAGATTTTCAATATTTAATAATGTATAGAACACCAAAGCAGCAGACCAACAAAAAATAGAAACTTGAACAACATTATAAACCAACTAGAACTAATAGACATCTATAGAACTCTCCACCCAACAATAATAGGATTCTTCTCAAGTACACATGGAATATACTCCAGAATAGACCACATGCTAGTTGACATGTGATAGTTGACCACATGATATATTTATCATCAACCATGATAAACTTGAAAGATTAGAAATACTATTAAGTGTGCTTTCTGCTAACATGGAAAGTAGAAAACAGAAACAGAAAGAAGTTTGGGAAATCACAAATTCATGGAGATCAAACAGCATGCTCCTAAATAACCAATAGATCAAAGAAGAAATAAAAAAAGGAAATTAAGTTATATTGAAATGAATGAAAATGAAGATACAATATACCAAAACTTATGGGATGCAGCTAAAGCAAGGCTTAGAAGTACATGTGTTGCAATAAATGCCTATATTAAAAAAAGAAGAAGGATCTCAAATCAATAACCTAACCTTTTACCGTAAGACCTCAGAAAACAGAGCAAACTAAACCTAAAGCAAACAGAAGCAAGGAAGTAAAAGACCAGACAGAAACTACTGAAACAGAGAATAGAAAAATAGCAGAGAAAATCAATAAAACTAAAAGCTGGTTCTCTGTAAATATCAACAAAATTGACAAACCTATAGACTGAAAATAAAGAAAACTCAAACTACTAGAGTCAGAAATGAAAGACAGGACATTACTACTGACTTTACAGAAATAGAAGGATTATGAAGGAATACTAAGAATAACTGTATGCCAATGCATTAGATAACTTAGATGAAATGAACAAATTCCTAAAAAGACACAAACTACCAAAACTGACAAAATGGGAAATATGAACATACCTATAAAAAGTAAAGAGAATTAATTAGTAAACAAAAAGCTAGACTTTTCCAAAAGGAAAAATCTAGGCCCAGATTGCTGCACTGGTGAATTATGCCAAACATATAAAGAAGAATTACTACTACTCTTTCACAAATTTTTCTTAAAAATACAAGAGGAGAGAATACTTCCTCACTCATTCTGTAAGGTCAGTATTATCCTGTTATCAAAACCATACAAAGACACCACATGAAAAGAAAACTACAGATTAATATCTTGTATAAATATGGATGCAAAAATCCACCACAAAAATACCAAAAAGTGAATTCAGCAACATATAAAAAGAATTATACATGGTGAGCCAGTGGGATCTATTCCAGGAGTGTGAAAAGTGAAAGTCCCTCAGTCGTGTCCAACTCTTTGTGACCCCATGGACTATACAGTCCATGGAATTCTCCAGGCCAGAATACTAGAGTCAGTAGCCTTTCCCTTTTCCAGGGGATCTTCCCAACCCAGGGATCAAACCCAGGTCTCCTGCATTGCAGGCGGGTTCTTTACCATCTGAGCCACAAGGGAAACCCAGGAGTGTGAGGTTGGCTTAACATCCAAAATTTAACCAATGTAAAATGCCATAGCAATAGAATAAAACACAGGGACTTCCCTGATGGTCCAGTGGTTAAAAGTCCACCTGTCAATGCAGGGGACACGGGTTCAATCCCTGGTCCAGAAACTAAGATCCCACATGCTGTGGGGCAACTAAGCTCACGAGCTGAGACTGCTGAGCCTCAGTGCTGCAACTACTGAAGCCTGCACACCTCACAAGTCACCATAATGAGCAGCCCACACACCGCAACAAAGAGTAGCCCCCGCCTTGTTGCAACTAGAGAAAGCCTATGTCCTGCAAAGAAGACGCAGTGCAGCCAAAAATAAAATGAATAAACAAACAAAAGACCCCACAAAAACCACATGATAATCTGAAAAGGTGCAAAAAAAGGTATTTTAAAAAATCAAACATCTTTGGTGATAAAACACACAACACACTAGAAATAGCAGACAATTTCCTCAACCCGGCAAATGGCATATACAAAAAATGCATAGCTAACATACTTAATGGTGAAAGACTGGATGTTTTCCCCTTAAGATTAGGAACAATACAAGGATGTCTGCTCTTTCCACCTCAATTCATCATTGTGCTAGAGGTTCTAGTTATGACAGGCAAGAAAAAGAAAGAAAAAGAAAGAAAAGGCATCCAGATTGGAAAGGCTAGAAGTAAAACTATTTTTATTCACAGATGACATGATTTTATATAGAAAATCCTGAAGGATCCACTAAAAAACTGCTGCTGCTGCTGCTAAGTTGCATCAGTCATGTCCGACTCTGTGCGACCGCATAGATGGCAGCCCACCAGGCTCCTCCGTCCCTGGGATTCTCCATGCAAGAATACTGGAGTGGGTTGCCATTTCCTTCTCCACTAAAAAACTATTAAAACTAATAAATGTGTTCAACAAGGTGGCAGAATACAATTTCAATATATAAAAATCAACTGTATTTCTATATACTTGCAATGAACAATCCCAAAAAAGTGACAATAAGAAAGCAACTCCATTTACAGTAGCATCAAAAAATAAAATACCTGGTGATAAATTTAACAAAAGTGTAAGAACTATACATTAAAAAGATTAAGAACAGGACTTCCCTGGTGGTACAGTGGAAAATAATCCACCTGCCAATGCAGGGGACAGAGGTTCAGTCCCTGGTCTGGCAACATTCCACATGCGCCATAAGACTGTGCGCCATAACTACTGAGCCTGTGTGCTAAAACTCCTAAAGTCTGTATGCCTAGAGCCTGTTCTCTGCAATAAGAGAAGCCACCATAAGAAGCCTGTGCACAACAGTAAAGAGTATCCCATGCTCCCTGCAACTAGAAAAAGCCCATGAGCTAACCAAGATCCAGTGCAACCAAAAGGAAAAAAAAAAAAAAAAGAATTTAAGAACATGGTTGAAAGAAATTAAAGCTCTAAACATGGAAAAACATCTCATCTCCATGGATCAGAAGACTTAATATTGTTAAAATGACAATAATCCCCACTTGATTTACAGATTAAATGCACTCCTTATCAGAATCCCTATGAACATCTCTGTAGACACTGACAGTTCAGTTCAGTTTAGTTGCTCAGTCGTGTCTGACTCTTTGTGACCCCATGGACTGCAGCAAGATGACTCTAAATACACAACACAGAGCTACCATATGATGCAGTAATTCCATGCCTAGTTATACACCCAAGAGAAACAAAAACATATATGTCCACACAAAAATTTGTATATGAATGTTTAAAGCAACATTATTCATAATAGCTAAAAGGCAAAAACAATCCAAATGTCCATTAATTGATGGATGGATTTTAAAGTATGGTATATCCAGATGATGAATATTATTTGGCTATAAAAAACAATAAAGTACTGATACATGCTACATTTATGGACCTTGAAAACATTCTGCTAAGTGAAAGAAGTCAGTCACAAAAGACACATATTATGTGACTCCATTCATACGAAAGGTCTAGAATAGGTATATCCATATAAACATGAAGTAGAAGAGTGGTTTCCTAGGTTTGGGGAGAATGAGGGGGCTGATGGGTGATAGCTAAAGTGTATGGACTTTTGTTCTGAGATGATGAAAATGTTCTAATATTGACTGTGGTGATGGTTGCACATATTTGCAAATATACTAAGAACCACTGAAATGTACACTTTCAATTGTATGATATGTGAATAATACCTCAATAAAACTGTTTTTAAAAAAGAATGTGGAATGTAAATTGATACAGCCACTATGGAAGAGGGTATGGAGATTCCTTTAAAAACTAGGAATAAAACCACCATATGACTCAGCAATCCCACTCCTAGGCATATACCCCAAGGATACCAAAATTGCAAAAGACATGTGTACCCCATTTTTCATTGCAGCACTGTTTACAATAGCTAGAACATGGAAGCAACCTAGACGTCCATCAACAGATGAATGGATAAAGAAGTCTGATTCAGAGACACAATGGAATACTACTTAGCCATAAAAAGGAACAGATTTGAGTCAGTTTTAATGAGGTGGATGAACCTAGAACCTATACAGAGTGAAGTAAGTCAGAAAGAGAAAGATAAATATCGTATTCTAACACATATATACAGAATCCATAAAAATGGTACTGAAGAATTTATTTACAGGGCAGCAATGGAGAAACAGACATAGAGAATAGACTTATGGACATGAGGAGAGGAGAGGAGAGGGTGAAATGTATGGAAAGAGTAACATGGAAACTTATATTACCATGTGTAAAATAGATAGCCAATTGGAATTTGCCGTATGGCTCAGAAAACTCAAACAGGGGCTCTGTATCAACCTAGAGGGGTGGGATGGGGAGGAAATGAGAGGGAGGTTCAAAAGGGAGGGGATATATGTATACCTATGGCTGATTCATGTCGAGGTTTGACAGAAAACAACAAAATTCTGTAAAGCAATTATCCTTCAATAAAAAAATAATAATAAATAAAAAAAAAAAAAGAATGAAAGAGGCCATCATTACAGATATTCCAGACATTTTAAGGATAGTAAGGGGAATATTATGAGTAACAATTATATCAATAAACTCAATGACATACATAAAATTGTCAAATTCCCAGAAAGATACAAATTGCCAAAGTCACTCAAAAAGAAATTGAAGGGGCTTCCCTGGCGGTTTAGTGGTTGAGAATCTGCCTGCCAGTGCACGGGTCATGGGTTCGATCCCTGGTCTGGGAGGTTCCCACATGTCATGGAGCAACTAAGCCCAATGTGCCACAACTACTGAGCCAGTGCTCTAGAGCCTGTGAGCCACAATTACTGAGCCCCTGTGCTGCAACTACTGAAGCCTGCTTGTACCTACAGCCCATGCTGTGCAACAAGAGAAGCTACCTCAATGAGAAGCCACCAAGAATAGCACCCACTTGCGGCAAATTAAAGAAAGCCCGAGAGCAGCAACAAAGACCCAGCACAACCAAAAATAAATAAATAAAAATTTTAAAACATTGAAGACCTGAAGAGAAGAATGGATTTTAACCATCAGGTCTCTAGAAGAAAATAAAGTCCTTAATTTATAAGCATATCTAGCTTCTATGGTGTAAACCATGGCCAATTTCAAGCTATCAATGTGACATCACTGAATGAAGATTTAAGAGATGAAAGCAATCAGTTTTCAATTAGCTAGTACAAGCCAGCTACAGCATGCCACTCCCTGTATCTATTAAAAAAAATAATTTGTTATTAAAAACTTACAGGAAAACTCCAGGCCCAGATGTCTTCACTAGTGAATTCTATCAAACATTCAAGGATGAAATAATACGAATTTTACAGACTCCTTCAAAAATTAGAGAAAGAGGTCTCTTCTTACATAATGAGGCTAGAATTACTCTGATACTAAACAAAAACATTACACAAAATCTAAGACCAATATACTTCATGAACATAAATGCAAAAATTCTTTAAAAAATGTTGGCAAATTGAACTCAGCTATATATAAGAAGTATAATAAATGAGCTTTATCATGAGCTTGGTCATGACAATATAATTCAACATACTAACAGGATACAGGAGAAAAATTATTACATTTAAACAGATATAAAAAAGGCATTTGATCCAAGACAGTACCCACTTACGATAAAATTTCTTAGGAAATTCTGACTAGAAAGGAATTTCCTCAGCCTGAAATAAGTCATCTATGAAAAAACTACAGCTGACATTATACTTAATAGTGAAAGACTGAACACCTTCCTCCTATTAAAGGAACAATGCAAGGATGCCTGTTTTCACCACTGCTATTCAACAATGTGGGGCTTCCCTGGTAGTTCAGTGGTAAAGAATACCCTTGCCAAGCAAGAGTTGCAGGTTTGATCCCTGGGTCAGGAAGATCCCCTGGAGAAGGAAATGGCAATCCACTCCAACATTCTTGTCTGAGAAATCCCACGGACAGAAGAGCCTGGTGGGCTCCAGTCCATGGGGCCCCAAAGAGTTGGACATGACTTAGCAACTAAATAACAGCAAGAACAATTCGACAATGTACTGGAAATCTTAATTAGTTCAATTAAGGCCAGGGGAAAAAGTGTGTAGATGGGGAAGGAAGTAAAACTGTCTTTATTTGCAGGAATATTATGAGTATGTATATAGAATGCCCTAAGAATCTATATTGGACTTCCCTTGTAACTCAGTTGGTAAAAAATCTGCCTGCAATGCAGGAGACCTGGGTTCGATTCCTGGGTCAGGAAGATCCCCTGGAGAAGGAAATGACAATCCACTCTAGTATTCTTGCCTGGGAAATCCCATGGACAGAGGAGCCTGGCAGGCTACAGTCCATGGGGTCACAAGAGTTGGACACAACTTAGCAACTAAATCACCAAGCCAAGAATCTATATAAAGTTATTAGAACTAATAAGTGAATTTAGCATGGTCTTGTTGCAGCAAGAACAGAAATGAGTGAACAGTCCTCAGCACATACTAGCCAAACAGGCCTGCAAGAGTTAAACAATCTTGGTTATTCCTTAGCTATTACTACTAACAAACATTTGCAGCTAGACTTGTCCTTCACAAAGCTAACTACTCTCTGAGTCCATATAGATTATACTCTACACATGGCATTCTCCTCCTCCAACACCCTGTTGTGCATTCTGCATTTCAGAAAGAAGGTCCCAGGTCAATAACTTCAGGGACACCAGATCAAACAGTAAATTTTTGGTTTTTACTGTAACAGTAAAATTTCAGTTTATTTTACCAAACTGTAAAACAAAAACACTTGCTGAGTTGCCTGGTACCAGCTGTGGCTGTTTTGAAACTTTGCAAAGAAAAAAAAAAAAAAAAAGCAAGACTTTCATTGGAATATAAAAATCTCTCCAGTTCCCTAGAGAGAGGGGACATAGTTCTTGAGGCACTAGCCTGCTGTGTATTCCCCTTTGCCAGGCAAAGATAAAGCCATTTTTCTATTTCCTCCAAACTGTCTCTGCATTTTGGTAACCATCTCAGGATAAAAGGTAGCTATATATGAATCAAGTATATATCTTAAATACTGGAAACAGTCAATTAGAAGATGAAAAACTTAAATACCATTTGCGATAGTATATCAAAAAGAGTGGTCAGTAGGGATAAATTTTAGGAAATACATGAAGACTTATACACTGAAAACTACAATATACTGCTGAGAGTAATCACAGAAGACCTAACAAATGACAAAGTATACCATGTTCATGTTTCAGAGAACTCAATACTGTCAAAGTGGCAATTCTCCCCAGATCTGTATACTCAGTATAATTCCAATTAAGTTCCCAGCTGGCTTTTGTGTATGTGTGAAAATTGACAGGCTGATCCTAAAATCTGTAAGCAAATGCACAGAATCTGTAGCAGTCAAAGCAACCTTGAAAAAGAATATCAGAAGACTGGCAATAACTGACTTTGAGCTTTCCTATAAAGCTGTAGTAACCAAGACAGCATAGTATTGGCAAAAGGATAGGAGAGGAAATACACAATATGTGTGTCTGTCATTCTTGCTGTTCAGTTTGCATGTTGCATTCCCTGCGCCCCATGAGCACCAAATTCCAATGGAGCCTTGAATGGGAGCTTAGCAAGACTCAAAGCAAGAAGCTGGTAATCTGGTTACTTTTATGACTGCTGAGAGCCTGGAGAGGCCACCCTCTTGATTCCACCCAGAACTTACTTTTAACACATAGTCCCATTCCAAGAAACACAAATGACCAAGAAATCCAACCATATCCTTTCTGACATACATTGTGCGTCTGTGCTTAGTGCTCAGTCGTGTCTGACTCTTTGCCACCCTTTGGACTGTAGCCTCCAGGCTCCTCTGTCTATGGGATTCTCCAGGCAAGAATACTGGAGTGGGTTGCCATTTCCCCCACCAGGGGATCTTCCTGACCCAGGGACTGAACGCGCATCTCCTGTGGCTCCTGCATTGCAGGCAGATTCCTAACCCACTGAGCCATCAAGGACATATGTTACCTCCTTGTATTTGCCAACCACTTACTGTTAAAAATGATGACAAAGAAAAGATAGACCAGCAGTTGCAATTCCATTTTACATGTGTAGAATGTGCACATGTGCGTGTACCAAAAAGTAACATAAAAACAGTTGAGTGAGTTTTGTGCAACATTTCCACTGTTCTGTTAAGAAGTAAATAAATATGCATGTATGAGCTACAAAATGTGAATTATGCAATTTTGGTGATTTTGAATATGAGTCAAGCACTCATGTATTTGCATTTAACAATGATATTGTAGAATACAGACTGTAAAATTTATGGTAATAGTTAAAATTTTCAACTTTACTTGGAATAACATTAAATAATAAATAAAAAGCACAATGTCAAGGTCAACATCAATGATCATGATATCAATAGCATGTAGCTATGATATGATGTGATGAAATGGCACTTTATCCTGTGATCTTCCTCTCCACACCCATAATCCCAGTTTAACCAAGAGAAATACATGAGACAAATCTCAAATGGACAGTCGTTCTACAAATACCTGGCTCATACTTATAAAAATCATCAAAGTCAGTAAAAGTCTGAGAAACTGTCACAGCTAAGAGGAGCCTAAGAACATGACAACTCAAAGTATTCTGGATAGGATCCAGGAGTAAAAAGGGGCATTATCTAAAAAAAAAAAAAAAAAGTAACTAACTTTGAATAAAGTATGCTGCT
This sequence comes from Bos mutus, assembly GCF_027580195.1. Lineage (NCBI taxonomy): Eukaryota > Metazoa > Chordata > Mammalia > Artiodactyla > Bovidae > Bos > Bos mutus. The sequence continues at coordinate 34,905,965 of NC_091646.1, read as the reverse complement.
GCTAAGTCGCTTCAGTCGTGTCCGACTCGGTGCGACCCCATAGACGGCAGCCCACCAGGCCCCACCATCCCTGGGATTCTCCAGGCAATACTTTAGTTAATGACAATGTATCAATGCTGGTTCATTAATTACAACAAATGTATTATATTAATGTATAAAGTGGCTTCCCTGGTGGCTCAGTCGGTAAAGAATCCTCCTGCAATGTGGGAGACCTGGGTCCAATCCCTGGGTCGGGAAGATCCCCTGGAGAAGGAAATGGCCACCCACTTCAGTATTCTTGCCTGGAGAATCCCATGGACAGAGGAGACTGGTGGGCTACATTCCATGGGTCAGAAAGAGTCAGACACCACTGAGTAACTAAGCACAAGATGCTCCTTGGTACAGAGTATTTGGGAATTCTCTATAGTATCTTCTTAATTTCTCTGTAAATCAAAAACTTCTAAAAAAACGAAGTCTATTTAAAAAACATCAAAAGAGGGACCACAGGGGAAAAGCTTTATATTTTAATATTTTTAATAGCACTTTCTTCCTTACTTTTTGAACAAATGGACTTGTATTGTCATTTTACACTGGGCGCCACAAATTACATAGCCTACCATGCCTCTGTCCCTACCTCTATCACCCAGACCTCAAAAAACTAGGGTTGATTTGGACCCTCTTGAGAGTTCAAGACGCCAAGAGTGAGTAAGGCTGTGAGAATGCTGGGGCTCAGGAGGGAAGAGTTCTGTGCTCTAAGTTCATCTGGATTCTGAGAAAGGCAGCAGCCACCAGTCTGGAAAGGCCCCCAGTCAGGCGAAATGGTGTTCCTAAGAAAGACCCCTTCTCACTCCACTCTGGTGGACAGTGTGGACTCAGAGCATCCTGATCTAGAAGGGACCGTGTTCATTGTTCTACCACAGCCCCTGAGACCACGTTTCAGGGAGAAGGAGGAGGATACAAAGGCATGGAGAAGGGTAGAAGGCAGCCAGCCTCCACAGCCCTTCAGCCAGTGACAGCCCAAGCCCTGCCCAGCCAAGAGCCCGCTACTGCGTCCTTCAGTCCAGGTCTGCACCTGCCTTCCCTCCCCATGAGTGTCTCCCAGAAAACTGAGGTGCCACCCCACCTTTCTTCAGAGTCCCTTCCTTCTTTCTCTGGGCATCTGCAAGGGTGTGTGTGTGTGTGTGTGTGTGTGTCCCTTCCTCATTTCTCTGGACATCTGCAGTGTGTGTGTGGGCGTGTGTGTGTATGTGTGTCCTGGTTCAGTTAGGATGAGGCCAGAAGCAGAAGAGAGGGGGCTCCTGTCACTGCACTTCCCACCTGGCTATTCCCCCTGGGGCGGGAGTAGGGGAGGCAGGCCTGGGAGCCCCAGGCTGGATGGGGCCTGCTACAGTCCCAGGAAGCAAGTCTGGAGATCCAAGTACTGACATGGGTGTCATTAGGAAGGAATGCAGAGGCGGTAGCAGCAGGGGGAACCTCTGGGCTGGAGAGAGCAGAATTCCTCAAGACCATCTCCAGACAGATGGGCCCTGCAAAGGCAAACCAGACCTCCATGGAGTCTGTGCTGGAGAGGGGCTCTGCAGGCAAGGGTGAGGGGGACTCTGTATCTGCCACACAAGTGCAGTCTCACCAGGGAGCAGGAATCCCTGAACCAGAGACCTACCCTGGGCTTCCTCAGAGCTCCCAGAGAAAGGCCACGCCCCTGGAGACTGTTGTCATGGCAGCAGCTGGCAGGGGCTGACAGTCTTCCCCATTGGCCTGCATGGCTGCTCTGCCTGCCTTCTGGGACCTTCAGCTCCTGCTCCCTGAAAAGGCCTCTACTGTCCACCTTGACTGAGAGTAAAAATGGCTACAGCCCACTGCCCAGTAGCAGTTTTACAAAGTTGTTAAAGGTTCAGTGTCTCATGTCACATTACCAGGGTTTAAATCCCATCTCTGCCACTCACTGGGCTTTCTTGGTGGCTCAATGGTAAAGAATTCACCTGAAATGCAGGAGACGGGTCCCTGGGTCAGAAAGATCTCCTGGAGAAGGAAATGGCAATCCACTCCAGTATTCTTGCCTGAAGAATCCCATGCACAGAGGAGCCTGGAGGACTACAGGCCATGTGGTCACAAAAGAGTCAAACACGAAATGATTGAGTGACTGAACCACTGCTACTCACTATTATCTGTTTCCATGGGAACAATTTGTAACCTCCCAGAACCTGAGGCATCTCACTTTCAAAACGGAGTTCCTTAGACTAAACTCTTACGGGACCCTAAATCAGCAGTATCAAATCAAATCCATGGGAAGAATTATTTCATCATCATCACCTTCCCTCCCCCCATATGAGCCAAGTAGCAGACCACATTCCTTTGTACCAAATGGTTGTCACCATGGCAGAACCCTCTTCATCTTATCCTCTCAAAGGAACCCCAAATTATCTACTGTCAGGAAGAGACTTAGAGCCAATACAAAGACACTGTCTTCATTCCTTCTTTCTGGTTCTAATTCCTCATACCTCCCTGTCTGCCCTCCATGTTTACCAAGTTCTCATTAAGGGTTAATTTACATTGGTTTGGGAGATTTCAGAGGCAACCATTAGCTTCTATCAGCTCTCCAGGCAAGACTAGAGTGGGTTGCCATTCCCTTCTCCAGGGGATCTTCCTGACCCAGGGATTGAACCCAGGTCTCCCACATTGCAGGTGGATTCTTTATTGTATGAGTCACAGCAGCAGAAGGTAAATCCACCCTAAGAAAGGAAAGGAGGGGGGTTGGTCTGGCAGGGCATACTCCTGGCTGCCACACCCAAAGGGAAAAGGAATTTATTTTTTTTCATTAGAAGTCAGAGCTCTTTGCTGAGGATCTCCCTTAGATCTTTCCTGAGCTTGCTGAAGTTATCATCCCATTTTGTACTAATAGTGTGCTATAAACTAATATTTTGTAGCTAATGTACTGAATCTGGATTCAAAGAATGAGGAAGTGAGTCTTACAGACATTTAACCCAGAAAAATACAAGCTTCTGCACTTGGGTTAAACTAAACTTATAGACTGGTGGTACAGTGGATAAAGAATCTGCCTTCCAATGCAGGGAACATGGGTTTGATGCCTGGTCTGGGAAGATTCCACATGCCACAGAGCAACAAAGCCTGTGCACCACAACTACTGAAGCCCACATGCCGAGAGCTTCCACTCGACAACAGGAGAAGCCACCACAATGAGAAGCCTGCACACTGCAGCAAAGAATGGCCCGAAATCACTGCAATTAGAAAAAGCCGACATGCAACAATGAAGACCCTGGTCAGTTAAAACTAAGTAAATAAATAATCTCTTTAAAAGAAAATCTAAACTGATTTACAGAAGTGCATTAATAGGGATTGGGGGGTTCTCAGCTGATTGTAACTTAAAATGGATTCAACTGTGTGATATGGCATCCACGAAATCTAGTACGATCTTAGGATGCATCTGTAGATATAACTCAGCTATTCTAGAATGAAGGATGTGGCCAAATCCTTCCATGCTACACAAGGAAGGAAATTCAGTATTTTCAGACATTTATAAATTCAGGAGCATGTAGGATGGTGAGTGACTTTGAACAAATATATCACATTAGAATGAGCCAAAATACCTTGGGAAATTAAACTGAACCAAAAAACAATGAGAACATAATTGTTTAAAGATTAAATGAGATAGCGTATGTGACAGTGCTTAGTGCAATGCCTGGCACATATGTTCAATTAATGTTAATAAAAAAGGATGATAATTAGTAGTATTATTAGTATTATCATACTATCATTAGTTACTATTATTACAGTTAATACTTATAGAACGCTTTCTATCTGCTGGGCACTACTCCAGGTCCTTTACATATACTGACTCATTGATTCCTCTTACCAGTCCTATGAGGTAGGTACTAATTGTCTCCAATTTTGCAGATGAGGAAGTAGAGTCACAGAAAACTCGAGAATATCGCACAGTGTCTCACAGGTGGGCAGGGGAAAGAAGCAGAATGTTAACTTTGCCAGAGTTAGGCTGTCAAGGGTAAATGGCACGTTTGTTATTTTATATGTTTTTGCGGACTTCTCAGGTGGCGCTAGTGGTAAAGAACCCACCTGCAAGTACAGGAGATGTAAGAGACTCAGGTTAGATTCCTGGGTGGGGAAGACCCCCTGGAGGAGGGCATGGCAACCCACTCCAGTATTCTTGCCTGGGAAATCCTGTGGACAGAGAAGCCTTGTAGGCTACAGTCCATGGGGTTGCAAAGAGTTGGACATGACTGAAACAACTTAGCACACATGCACACACTTCTTTTGTAACACTCCAGAAGAGAGAACCAGGACCAATGTGTGTAAATTACAGGAAGGCACATTTCAGCTCAAAGAGGGGGGAATAGGGGGTACACTGAATGATTAGAACTGTCTGAAATTTCAGTGGGGTGTCTTTTAAGGTAGTGAGTTCGCCATCACAGGATGTAAGGGAAAAAAAGATAAAAGAATAAATGAATGGGGTTCCCCTTGGAAAGAAACCATACAAATGATGAAGTCAAATCTTGGTGAAATGGATAAAGGGACTTCTCTGGTGGTTCAGTGGTTAAAAATCTAGGCTTCCACTGTAGGGAGAAGATCCCTAGTCTGTGGGTTGGATCCCTGGTCCAGGAACTAAGATCCTGAAAGCTGTGTGACCTGGCAAAAAAAGAATAAAGAAGGTACATTGAAACTTGGTTTAAAAGACATATATTGGGACTTCCCTGGTGGTCCAGTGGTTAAGAATTTGCCTGCCAATGCACAGGACACAGGTTCAATCCCTAGTCTGGGAAGATTCCACATGCCATGGAGTGCCTAAGCCCATGTGCTTTAGAACCCATGTTCTGCAGCAAGAGAAGTCACCGCAATGAGAAGCCCTCATACCGCAACTAGAGAGTAGCCCCCGCTCGAAATAACGAAGACCCAGTGCAGTCAAAAATACTAGAAAAATAAATACATTTTTAAAAATTAAAAAAAGAATCAGTTGGGTTGCCATTTTTTTTTAAGACATAAAAAAATAGAAAAGTAAAACAGTTATGGAAAGGATATAAAGGTAAATTAATATTTAGCTGTTTTGATGCTTCTCAACACAAAGTAAATTAGATGTTCAAGAAAAGTGACTAAAAGCTCTTAAAATGGGGAATTCCACATATGAACTTCTGTTTGGAAACTTACTAGACCACCTAGGATCCTCACAGGTGTAATGGTAACCTACCCTGAAAGTGTAAAATACAGCGAGGAGAGGTATAGTCTGCTCTCTGGAAGAAAGGGCATCTGCATGATAAAGTGGCATCTAGGTTGGTGTGAGACGCAGGTATGAAGTTGAATATCATAAAACATCATTAGATCCAAAAACATATGCTTGTAATAACTGTGTTAGCATGATTTTAATCCTGCTACTGTGTGCAGTCCACAGAATTATTGCATAGTTTAATATGAATGTCCTCTGTGCTGAATCTTTTGAGTTCCAGCAAATTCTTACTTCTATTATAATTACTGAATTGTATATATATGTAGAGTACATATATACAATATGCAAATACATACATATATATATATAGTAATGCCATAGTGTTAAGTCGTTCAGTCGTGCCCGACTCTTTGGAACCCCATGGACTGCAGCCCACCAGGCTCCTCTGTCCGTAAGATTTTCCAGGCAAGGATACTGGAGTGGGTTGCCATTTCCTTCGCCAGGGGATCTTCCCAACCCAGGGATTGAACCCATATCTCCGCACTGCAGGCAGATTCTTTACCGACTGAGCTACAAGGGAAGCCCATTAATAATGCCATGTTCTCTATCAAAAATGCTCCCATTTCAGATAATCAATGTTTTCAAACTATTTGTACTTAGATGCATGAATGTGCATTCTGACTTATGAAAATCAAAGTACTCAGTCTTTTTAGATTCACGTTTTTTACAAACTTTACTTTATTCTAGAGTTCTAGAACTGAATGATTACTAATTTAGACTGGCGCTTCTGTTTGTGATTTAGGTCTAGAGACTCAAAAAATCCTGAAGTCACGGAAAAGTGAAAGCTTATTGTCCACGAAAATGACAAGACATGAGAGTCATTTTGATAGCACCTAAACGGACATGATTGAGTTATGGATGTGGATTAAAACTGGAAGAGGTGGCATATGATAGTGACTCATTAAAGAGAAACAGTCCAGTTTCAGTGCAGGATCTGAACTGTTAGGGAAATAATGGGCCTTGGTAGCTGATGACAGGAGAATGAGGGAGAGAGGTGTTATCAAGGGAAGAGACAGAGAGGAAGAGGCAATAACCCTCAAGACTGGATGCTGACCGTCTCTGGTAACCAACAAAAGGCACACATAAACAAAAGAGAGGTGAGTGACGATGTCTAGTGTGTCGGGGATCAAGAAATACCGGCTGGTTGCGGCAGCGCGGCCGCCGGTCAGAGTGGTAACCGGGGATCTGAGCTCGGCGGTGACGCGCGGCCCTCACGTGACCAGAGCCCGTGTCTGCCCAAGTCCTTCTCGTCCTGGTCCTTTTTGCCTGTCCAGACACCATATGCCTATCGCCCTTTGGACGAGGGGAAAAGCAGAAGAAAGTAAGTCCCCTTCGCCCTCTTAAATCGGTGTGAGTGTTGGTGCTGCCCAGTAACCTTTGGGGTTGGGATGGCACTGAGTCCAGGCGTTCTCCCTGCAAAACCCCGCCCCCGCGCCCCCATTTCGGTACAAAAAATGGTGGTCTAGGGAGTGGGCTGGGGAGGTGAGTGGATCCCCCAGTCCGGGAAGACAACACGGGCGTTGAGAAATAGTTTCTAAGCAGACCTTCGCTTTCACTTCCC